>NC_092211.1:18710327-18712764 GCF_043381705.1 Parasteatoda tepidariorum
CATTATCAAGGCTAAGGGAATCATATCTTCATTCATCGCCAAGTTTGATATCTACAAGTCAAACATTGGTCGCAAAGAGCTAATGCAATTTCCAACTCTTAAAAAGTGTTCAATGGCAGATATCGAGATTCTCGAAAATAAAATCTTAATTTTTACTGATCACCTTGATCAGTTATGGAATCAAGATTTAAAGATTTGATGAAATTAGAAATTCCAGATTGGATTTTCGATCCTTTCTCTTTTGAAGTTGTGGAAAACCTCACTTCCTCTTAGACTGAGATTTTAGATTTGAGGTATGAATGTGAAGCTAAAGTCGTCTTTAAAAAATACGGTTACAAGTTAGCTTGGGTAAAGCTCATGGACACTTATCCACAATTGTGGAAACAAACTGAGCCGCTTCTTATCTAGTTCCCGTCTACATATTTAGTAGAGACAGGATTTAGTTCTGTCTTCCAGCTGCTCACAATGCAAAGAGAAAGGTTGGACATTTGCTTCAAAGGAGACCCGCATTTAAATCTGAGGAGCATAAAACCTGACATTCAAGCTTTATCTTGAAATACACCAAGCACAGGGCAGTCATTGAAGTGGTAAAAATGTACTTTCTCAATCTTCATTTTTTTTCTCAAATTTTAGTTGTTAACGTTTTAACTTTTTCTTGATTACATTAAAATATGAATTAAAAAAAAATGTACTTTTGTTTTGATTATTCCGTTTTAAGTATCATTTCTTTTAGAAAAAAAAAAGATGCAAAATTTTTTTTTTAATTAATAAAAATGACAGGATAAATGTGCCTCCTTATTTGCATTACAATTTAAATTAAAATCAAATAACATTGCATATATTCAGTGTTTGGTTGCTCACAAGCAACAATGAAGGGTTTTTTGAGCAAAAAGAGAAAGGGGCGATATGTGTCAGCCACCCCCAAGAGGGGGGCGATGGTCCACTAAAGGTTGGGAACCACTGGTTTAAACCTTTTGGGAAAATTAGTCTTTCTATGAAAAAGAAACTAAATTATCAATTTTATTGTATCAAATTTTTATGATAATGTATTCAGGAGTCATATATATGTCCATATGTTAAGAAAATGCAGTAATAAATCTTGCAGGGTGGACTTTTGTCGTTTCGCAATAATTGACTCATCTCGTGATTTTAAAAATCATCGATTCCAACCAATACTTCAGTAATCATGAAATCGAATTTTTAAATGATGAATTGAGAGACAATTCACTAAAATTACATTTGTACACATATGTTAAGTGGTTTATTCATTGTGTTTTTTCATTTCGAGATTATCTGACCCCCTATTGAAAAATTATTTGATGAAAAAATCTTGAACTCAATTTCAAAATTTAATTGTATATCGTTATAATGGAATATTAATTATATTGATTCTGTTTTTTTTAATGCAATGTAGAAATTTAATTTTAAAATGTTTTCATAAATATTAAATTTTATTCAAATTTTTCATGCATTGATTTGTACAATGAGTTGTTCAGTATTAATAGAACTATGCAGGAAACTTTCAAAATTTCATGTTCTAAACTTCTTTCCGAATTTAAAATTAGTACATTTTATTTTACTTTACAATAAAATTTATTTTTATTGCACATATGCAAAGCAAATAATGCTTTACTTAATTTGTATTTTTTTAAAGATAGTTTGGTGTATGTTCTAAATAATGTCCTTTTTTATGAAAACTGTCTAGATTTTTAATTTGGCCTACTACCAAGCCTGCAATTACCCCCAAATTAATTTTTATTGAATCTGAAATTTAACTGAAATTAAATTAGTTGAGTTGATTAATTTAAGTCAATTTAATTTTGATCGAATTATATTTTACACTTTAAAAGTGAATTTTTAGTTGAGATTTTTTTTTAAAATAACGTATATACAAAAGGACATATAAAAAATAGAGTTTGTCTAAGCCAGTGTTTCCCAAATTGTGGTACGCGTACCTCCAGGGGTACGGGAACAGTTTAGCAGGGGTAAGCGTTCTTATGCGAAATATCTTACAAAAAAACGAAAATTTCAAATATTTTATTTAAAAACGAAACTAGCCATGAAAATTTACGATTACGTATTTTTCTATTGGCTAGTTTTTGCAGAGTTAAAGTTAATAATTAGTGGTGTATACAGCCAGCGGTGATTTTTAACTTTTGTGCAAATTTTTTATAGTAAAAAGTACATTCATTTTTTTATTAGTAGTACGCAGCGTTGCGAAACATTTAGAAAGGGTACATAAAAGACTTAAGTTTGGGAAACACTGGTCTAAGCTAAGAACTCCTCCAGCCACAAAGTCTGAGGCCGTCTGGTGCTATGGAAACAAGAATGGTGCATTTTAGGCAGGATAGCTTCACTCTAGGACTTACACAATAGACCGAAGTAAGAGATTCCCCTTTTTTAAATATTTAAACAAATTGATCTCAAAGTTTATATA
>NC_092211.1:18712970-18743876 GCF_043381705.1 Parasteatoda tepidariorum
TATATATTTTCATTCACTTCGTATTGATATTTCAGGTAATTTTCTTAATTAGCACAGATAAAGAGGGTGCCGGCTAAAATCTAACATTCTGTTAGATTTTAGCCGGCACCCTCTTTATCTGGTAACAAATAATTGTTACCAGCTAACAGCAGTTATCAAAATAAAATATTATTTCATGTAATTCAAATTTAACAAACCTGTTTAAGCATTAAATATTTTACTAATACTGTCATAACAAATTATTTGAATTTGTGTATTGACTCACCAATGATAATTTTCATTGATTTCTTTCATTTCCTAATGAATTTTGAAATATTAAAGTATTTTCAAATCTTTAAATAATCTTACAAGTTTACAATACACGCAGTTTATAAGAGTTGAAAAATTATTGCTAACAATCCTTACTTAATTACGTATAAATTGCAGCTGTAAATTTTGAATAAACTTAAAGATTAAGTTATGAAGTATTGCTTTAAAAAAAACTTATTAATCCGAAGCCTACTACTATAATGTCAACATAAATTCTTTGTATACTATCATCATTTATTGAAATACTCTTTAGGTATAATGTTTATTATACATTGTTGAAGAGTTTTGTTTCAACCACTACATAGAATAATTCGGAAAGTTGGAAATGCGAACAAGTGAACACTAGAATGAAGAAATATACGAAAAACTACTTCGTTCTTCTTTACGATTTTCTTGTTCTTGTTGAAATAATCTTACGAAACATATTGTGATTTTTTTCCAGGCAATAATGAACTTCTCGTATTTCGAGGTAATATTTAATTTTATTAGAAATTGTTCTAATGCACACACATCCTTTTGTCCCTTCCGGAAATCAATAAAAAAATCCTAAAATATAAATTCTTTGTTGGTTTTTTTCGAATTAAAAAAAAAGAAAGCATATATCATGCTGAAATATGCATTACATATTTCCTCACTTTTAAAAACCAAATTATTATCTTATTTAATACTTTTTCAATAAATGAAAATCATTAATATAATCTGTAATCTTTTTATACCACAACCTTGAATTGAGTGCAGAATAAAATATATTCCCTAATCCTATTTGAAATATATTCAAAATAAAATCTATTCCCTCTACAACTGCCTAACACGTTAGCATAGAATTCGAAACCTGTTATGTAGTTGCTAATGTTTTGGATTCATTAAAATTCGTTATTTCTCTTTCTATTCTCTTATTATTATTCTTATTTCTTTTCCGCCAACATATTTGAATACGTAAGACTAAGAAAAAGAGCCTTAACATTAAATTTAATCAATTAATAGCCAATACATGGATTCCTTAACTTTCCTTGGCGAAAACTATGCTAACCCTAACGTACACACGACACTAACATTTTTGATTTCAGCCACACCTCCATGGCCATTTTCTAAACATAATAACTTGATTATGTATATTTATATCAAAAATTTAGATTAATCTTTACTTTGGAGCTCCACATATATTTCAAAAGTAAAGCTTTTTTATTTATCATAATTTGATTCTTTAATAAGAAGTTTGTGGTTTTTGTAAAGTAATTACTGGCCTACATCACTCCGGAATTAAATATGGACAACGGAAAATACGTCAATCAACTGAATTTTTGCACAATCATCAAACATCTTTAAACTCATGGTAATTCGGGGATGTTTCGGCATCGTGATCTGTCTCTCCAATTACAATCGCCAAGGTGCCAAATAGATTTTAAACTTGCTATTAAAAAAAAAACATGTAGATGTTTGCCCGGGGGTTGCTACGAGTTACACTTTTCGAGTTGGTCCTTTTCTGTGATGTTTTTTTTTTAATGTTTTTTTTTTATTTAGTTTTAGCAGGCCGTTGCCCGGAAGTAGCCAACACTTATCGATCATTCTGCCACAAATAACGATACGAAAATTTCCCCGTAATTTATCCAGCATCTTCAACAAATAGTAATTTCCAACAATAACAAAACCTTTTTCCTGAGCCGCAATGGCTCAGAGGATAGAGCACTCGCCTTCCAATGAGGCGAACCGGGTTCGAATCCCAGTCGATACGAATTCCGCATCCGGCTTACCGCCGACCACAGTGCTGATGTGAAGTATCCTCAGTGTTAGACGGATCATGGGTTAGAGTCCCCTTGCCGTCAGACTAACCGTGGGAGGTTCTCGTGGTCGTCCTCTCCATGTAACGCAAGCGCCATCAAAATGTCCTCCACGAAGGCAAATTTTTCCCAATACTCGTTCCAATAGTTCCCTTGTCTTCTGGATTGAGTTCAAAATTACAAGGTTACAGAGTTGAACATTAGTAGTCGTAAACCCATAAAATTGGGTCGGCTCTTCAACGACGGTTATAAAAATAAAATAAAAACTTTTTTTCTGAACATATAATTTCAAGACAGTTCGAATAAATAATGTAAATAAATATAGATTAATAAAAAGATGAGCGCAATGATTACTCGTATTGAAAGAAACATTCCATACATTTAAGGAAAGAATTTACCGAATCATTTTATGAGGTGTTTTATAATGGCCACTCTTATTATACAGATTGTTACGTAATCACTGCATGTTGTTTTTAGAATCCTTGTAAAAAAATAAAGTCAAAAAGTTCACACATTCCAGCACCCGTAGTATTTTATAAGCGAGTAAGGAAATATAACCGGCATCGAAACTTAAAGAAGACGGGACTGAAAATATCAAAACCAATTTAAATGCCGGAAGAAGCATAGAAGAGTTATAAAACGATCATTGGAAACAACCACAAATTTCTCCAGACTAAGTTATTAAATATAAATTTCTCTGATAATTCGGCAGATTAGAATAATGTTTTTGTTTCTTTCTTGCTTAACCAGCAATCCCTCGTATTTGTAATTTTTTTTTTAAATTTAATTTTTTACAAGGATTTTAAAAATACCTATTAAGGGAGAGCATTATAAAACACCCTGCATTTGATTGTATTAACCGAACGATCTTAATAAAATTTTCTTACTATAGTTATTCTCTATCCCTCCGTACCTTCTACCGAAGACAGCGCCTGCTGATCCATATTCATTTCATTATTATATTCATTCATTATATTCATTTCATTATTCATTTCATATTCATTATAAGTCTCATCGAATAATTAATATAAAATGTTTGATGAAACTTTAGTCACAAGTAATGCTTGCAAACTTAATAGAAGAGAGAAAAATAGAATCTAAACAAAACATTTTACCTCAAAGTTTTTTTCATAAAAGATATTAAGAGTAAATAAAATAAAAAGTAAATGAATTCTCTTCAAATGCAGCACATTCTGTTTCTGGAATACTTAATAAAATATGTCACTTAAAGGTTGCCAAACGATGATGAAAAACCTTGAAATTCTCATTTCGCAATCGATAATGATGATATCTAATTATTTTTTTTATTTACTTATCGAATGTAGATGTAACGAAAAAGAGAACTTTTCAAATGTGTGTTGAGAGCGAAATTAGCTGCACATTTCAAACGTAAAGATACCCATCAGTACACAATAACATTTTGTTTTTGATCATTTTGAACAGCTGAAACTTCACGTCAAACGATATTTCTTTGACTTGAAAAAGAGACTAAATAATATGAGCTGGAAGCTTCTGTCTGAAAAAAGAAAGAAAATAAATCATATAAGACTAGAAGAAAATGGCTATTCACGTTAATTACCATTTCACAAATTATGGGTTTATAAACACTTTTATTTCTTTATTTTAATCGCCGCACCTATTCGCTGTTTTGCTATTATGCTAATTTACTGATTAGTCTATCTAGATACATTATCACAATACACGAAATCACTAAGTTACCCTTTCACAGATTCGTTTCCTGTCTTCTTCTTTTTCCCCCCTCTTTTATTCACTCGCTAAATCAAGAATATAAATAAAGCAAATTAAAAATGAACAATTTTAAAAGTAGTCATACACTCAAAAAGAATTTAAAAAAAAAAAAAAAACAGGCAAAATTTATATCCTACAAAATACATTAACAAGTGACCGTAGTTATAGAAACCTAAAATTACGTGAGCTAAAGTCAAGTTTTCTTGCTCCCCTCCCCATTCAAAATTAAGTTTATAAAATAAATAAATAAATAAATAAAATAAAAAAAATAACAATCTTTTTCTGTAAATCAAATGATTTATATTTTACATAAAGATTAGATAGCAAGCTTAAAATTTTTAAGACAGTAAAACTTTTAAATTTATAGAAAAATTAAATTACTGGGAGAATCAAATTCAAATAATAGGATTTAAAAAATCTTTTTATATGGAAACTTATCATGCGAGGATAGATTCAGCCTTGGCAATACATAATGTACACAGTGGCGGATCCAGAAGGGGGGAGGGTCATAGGGGTCATGACTCCCCTCCCCCGATTGAAAAAATAATAATAATATTAAATTTTTTAATAGTTTACAAAGGAAATAAAATATTTTGAAAATTATTTAAGGGGTCATATACACCTAGGTAGGTTGGAAAGTTGATTTTTTCCCCATCTAATTATGTTCCACACTGTTTTAAGAATCATAATCCAGAGGATTAAAACGAAATTCGTCATAGTTTCATTGTAAACATTAATAATGTTGAAGCCCGCTTCGATAGGTTTAACTTAAGATTGTATTTGCCAAAGTTTCTAAAAAAAACGCATTACATTTATTATTAAAAGATTTTGAATACTTATTATGAAAAAAATAAATGAGAAGACTAGCATTAAAAACCCCATTTTTTTTTCAAAAAAAATATTTAAATTTTTTTTTTATAAAAAAACTAATGGGGGGGGGGGATCTGAGTCTATGACCCTCCCCAGGAAAAATTTCTGGATCCGCCCCTGAATGTACAATGTCCAAAAACGAATCACTTTGAATAACTTTTGACTTAGATCGGATTTTGACGCACTAGGATTCAATGGTTTAAAAGGTTTTCAGATATGTTAATTAATTAGTGCACACGATATTTTAAGTTACGACGCAATTAACTATTTTCTCTGAATAAACATAGCTTTTTTTTCTACGGGTTTGGATTTCTGATCCTTAAAATATTGGGGGTTGCAGCTAACTGATAAATATCGTCCCAATAGTTGATCAGGAGAACTGCGTCGAAAGTTTTCACCCATTAATATTAATTTTACCTTTTGTGTTTTTTGCCATATCTCGAGAACTTTTTAAGTAAATCGAAACATTTTTACAAACAGTTATAAAATTTGTTTATCCAAAATCAATTTCATGCAAAAAATCATTTTAAATAATTATTTATTGTTTTTCAGTATTTTATTTAACAATAACCGACAATATAGCAAAATACGAATTTTGAACAAAATTGGTCGAATAGTTCCTGAGAAACGAGTTTTTTTTTTTCTTCTCTTCTTTGTTTTTTCTACTAGGGCTTCTTTCGGAGCTTTTTTCCTGTAGTTCTAGAAAATAGTGCATAGCATTGAAAAGTGTTTCACAAGTTTTGTTTTGTCTGTGGCAAAAATGTGTAGTTGTTGTACAAGCAAATTCTATAAAAACTAAATAGTATTCCAGGAAAAATAAACGGTGTTCCATGAAAATTGAGCGGTGTACCATGAAAAATGTTTTGTCAATAATTTCAAAACCTGATGTGTTTGAGCAAAATGTTTTTCAGATTTGAAATCAGCATAATGAACTGCTTTAGAAAAAGCATACAGCATGCCCGATATCTGTAGCTTGTTTATCATAGCTATTACCTTCTTTAGTGCTCATGAAAATCGTAGTTTTCCCGTTTTTATTGATTTATATTTCATTATTTTTTTCTTCTTCTTTTAGTTTGTTTACGTAGAAGATCGAGTAGCAAAAATGTTGATTGACGATAAAATTGCGATAAATTTTACGTGCAGCATTCAGAAAATAATTGTGACCTGTAATATCATCTGGCATTGAGCTCCAATTGAAATTTGAGCTCGTTATCATGTCAAAAATTGGCTGATTGTAAAGGTTAGGAAGAGATTAAAACTTTCTTTGTCATTCGACGCGCAGTCCCAATAAATATGTGAGTGCTCTAGCAAGTTGGAAAGTAGTCAAATTGCGATTACAAGATTCCAGCCTCACTGACACCAATTTATAAAAACGTAGTATTTATAAAAAATTATTTGCAAAATTTTCGGATTGTTATTGAAGCATTCTTTTAGAGGGGAAAAAATTACATAATCAATTATTTAATGAACAAGTAAAAACAAATCTTAATAATTGCCTGTAAATTATTCTTTTTATAGCTTCTTTACTCTATACAAGACTTTAATAATTAATAACATCCTTTGATCTTATTATGTTTTTGATTTAATAATAGTTCAAATTCAAAAGTGCGAACTAAAAGTGATCGTTATTTTGTTTTGACATGTAAATGTTAACGTTATATAAGCACAAAATTTTTATTTCCATTTGGCAATTATTAAGAAAGAAAAAAAAAAAAAAAAAAAAAAAAAAAAAAAAAAAAAAAAAAAAAAAAAAAAAAAAAAAAAAAAAAAAAAAAAAAAAAAAAAAAAAAAAAAAACATCTCGTAATAAATTTTTTAAAAAATTGCGCCCAATAATAATTTACTTAAAATAATTAAAGCATGAAATATGTTTTTGAAATTATTAAAAAATGTCGGAGTTTAATTTTCCTCATTTATGATGATTAAAAAAGTAATCTCTTTGGCAAAAATTCTTAAGCATGTTAAAAATATCTTTGAGTAGGAAAGTGCAATAACATGGAAACTGGTTTTTAAAATACATCGCTTAAACCTTTTATCAGCTTAAATGTACAAATTATTATTATTTACTTTGTTTAAATTTTTTTTATATTTAAATTAAGGAATTCAAAATGTTGGCAAAATTTTTTATTTAAAACATATTTATTAATTTATTATTTTAAATGACTAACGTGACGTTTTGTGAAAGTACTGAAATTTACTATAACTTTTCAGATTATGATTTTAAAATCTGAAATAAAATTACTGTTTTTTAATCTCACGAATCTAAATTAAGATATTATAAAATTATTAAAAATTATTCCTCTACTGTATTGAAATAATAAAGTAAAAATGAGAAGTGACTGACTTTAATTTGTGTTTGAATAAAAAAGCTTCTCTTATTTTCGATCAGGAACCCGATCTTTCTCTGTTTGGTCATCTATGCCATTTTCTATTATTTATTTTTGAACATAGTTGGAAGCTACACTGAGTTCATTAAAAGTGCTGTTAAAATAATACTGAAATTCTTAATAAGAATGAAAAAATTTCGAAAGTCCGCCGCTTCAAAATTGGATCTTGGTTCTACTTTGAAATGCTATTTTCTCAATTTTCAGTTAATAACTGAGTTACTTAGACCAAATGAGAATGTTAGAAACAGCAAACACTTTTCAATGAAATGTAAACGAAAATTCCCAAATGAAAATTACAGCATTTTGAGAGCTCGGTTTTCGTTCTTTGGTTGGTTTGAAAAACCTCTTGGCAACCACGGTCTCTCATATTTTTCTCTATTTAAAAACTCTGAATGGCAATCGAATTTTCGTGATGTTTACCTGCCGAATCTGTTTCGTAATTTCGTTGTAGATCTTTCTAATGTTTATGGGCGTTCGTGTGAATAATAATCACTTGATCTTGCTTACTTAATTGAAAACTTTTGTTTTGCTAGTCGGATCGGCGAACGAACAATATCTATTGTGTATGATACCGCGTGTGAAGTGATTCGCGCCGGTTTGTGGCCGCTTGTTTGAGATATGCGCCGTCAAAGAAATAGTATTGTTTTCTTTTTAACGACTGCAACTTTATTATTAGTGCATGAATGTAGTGCGAGCGTACCTTATGACATAAAACTTGATGAAAATGCTAAACGAATTCATCAAATTGACTGTTTAAATATATTAGTTTATGTAATTTTACTTATTCTTACTGTATGCACTATATGGTTTTTTAAAAGGCGCCGTGCAAGATTTTTGCACGAAACTGGCCTTGCAATAATTTATGGTGAGTTGTATGACAATTGCAATTGATCACTGTCTAAATTTGTGATATTTTCCATCTATTTTGTTGGGTTATTTGTTGATTAAAATAATTTTTATTATGAACCGTATTGGTTATGATGTTGACATCTGTCATTTTTTGTTGCAAGCCTTGTAGTTTATTTTACCTTAAAATATTTCGATAGAAGTATTGCTGATTTATTTTCGAAAGAAATTTAGTTCTTAAACAGTAACTCTTAATAATTCGCTACTGAATTGTTCGTATTCGTCTTTCTTTACTTGCAATAAAAAAATATTTAGTACGTATTGAAAAAAATTTAACGATAATGAAATAAGTTTTGCTTGGTTATTCAACTAATGGTTGGAACCAAAATATATTTTTGGAAATAATATCCTTAATGAAAATAAAAAGATAATGCTGTATAAAAACATATAAATAAAGTTAGGAAAACATGAAAACATTCATTTTAAGAAAAAATTTGTGATTCATAATTTGCAGAAACAATTTTTCTAGTCAGCTTTTTTCCCCCTTCTAGTTTTCTTCTTTCCTTTTTTTTCTTCACTTTATTTTCAATTATTAATTCTTAAGATAAAATCATTTTTTTTAATGAGACTTAATTTTAAGGTTAGAATCAAATATGTAATACCTATTTGAGATATAGACAGTAAGGTAACAATGGGGCAAGGAGTAATCGACAATGTCAACCTTCATCTATGAAAAGGTACCCCACCATAGAATCAAGTTAACATGTCTTATTAACTACTGAATTAAAATTATATTTTTGCAGTGATAGCTACACTACAGTAAGTAACAAAACATTTGTGTTGTTATTAGTCATTATTTCACTCACTTAACATCATAAATATTAATCAAAATGTGTAATATTATGTAATAACTGAATTTTTTGCTCAACAATTTTTGACATGCTATCTTATGTGTATATTTCAATCATTATCAAAATAAGAGAAAAATTTGTAGTTTATGAAATTAATTAAACACATGCTAAAAGGCAATCTTTGTGCATATTTCTTTTTTCAAAGAAAGTAAACTAGCAAAAAATGATTAATTGATAAACAACTTGAAAGCTTTTTTCCATAATTTAATCTGAAAATTAGTAGAAAATTAACGTGTAAAGATGCATTTTTTTTGTAAAAGAGAGGCATTTATTTAAAATAAAAAAGTTTTAAAATCACTTAAAAAATTTATTTTTACCCCTCCCCCAGATAAGATACTTATAAAAATTTAACCAGCTGAGAATAATGCTAACAAAGTAAATATTTAAAGTCGTAATTCAAATTAAAGTTATAAACACAGACTATTTTACCAGTGTGTAATTATTATTTAAAAACAATGGATGATATTTTTTCAAACTGGAATCGCGTATATATCTGTATGTGAGTGTAACATAAAAATCTTCAAGTAATCTTTTTAGGTAATTTCTTTATCTAAATTCTCCTTCTTAAATTATTATTCAACATTAAGCACTTTCTTACAATTAATTATTCACTTCCTCTTTTCTTATTATATTTTTGGTTTCGGTATGTATAAATTAACATTTTGGATTTTCCCTTAATTCGAACTGTGAGAAATATTTTATTCCCTCAACATATTTAATGGACTAATTGTAATTTGTTTTTGTTTTTCCCTGAGATCTAACACAATAGAGGGACAAACTTGTGCTACTTTCCCTTAGATAAAAACTCAATCACGCAGATTCTGGAACATGATATGAAGATTTGCAAACTCAAAAATGACTTAAATAAAGTTTGTTTCTATCCAGCTATTTTCCTGCATTCCTGAACACTTGACCATGGCTACTATAACATCAACATCACACACATATATATATATATATATATATATATATATAATTCTTCAAAATTTGTTAAAAACAAATGTGTTGTTACATATTCCACTTGGCCCAGAACAAGGCTAGACCAAATCTAGAAGACCGTTCACCAACAGAAAATCATATACCATCACCAGATTCTCCTAGATAAAATTCTTCTCTAGCCCCATACAGGACAACAAATAATCAGGTGTAGCCTGGTGCACATTACATTTTAGCAATACAGGGAAAGTCTTTTGACCCTGAACAAATATTATTCCATGGGTATGACCACTGATTAGTCTTGTGATAGCTGTCTGTAGTTTCCTATCACCTTTTAGCTCCAGGGCAGCTCCAGGACTATTTTGTTGATACCAATCATGACTAGGTGAAATCCTCCAAGTCCTGTTATTGTCGGTCTTAACTTTTGCATAGATTTCATTGTAAGTTAGAAGGCCACTACTATCTATAGGATCATTAGCCTCCTCCTTGGCCAGTTCATCGGCCAGATCATTAAATAAAAACAAATGTGAATGCCTTTGATTTTCAAATAAGGCTAAAGTTTTCCATACTTAGTGATTTTCAAATATATTTTAACTTAAAATTGCAAAAATAACAATTATGTATATAACTTTCAAAATGTTTTTGCACAAAGTTAAGCAACTTAGCTGAAATTGTTTTTTTTTAAAGCTTTCAAATTTATCTGGAAATAGAATTAAAACAGGTTAAGAAAATATTATTTTTCCATTCAAAGTTTATTTTTAATTATGATTGTGAGCTATTTAACTATTGTATGTTTATATTTTATAAGCATTGATGAAAGCATTCCATTATTTATAATCAATGATTTAAATTAAATTAGATACATAAAGCTTTAAGTAAAAAAACATATTTTAAATGTGTAATTTAAGATACTATAATCCAGTCATGACTATTAAGGCAGTTTTTTCAACTTTAACTAATAATCAAATTGTAAGTATTTATAAACTGATACAAGAGTGTTATTCTTTTGCACTGTTAACACCGATAATAATTTCGATATCTAATGATAATATTGAATTGTTTATTAATAGATATGAAAAAGAATAGCTATTTATTTTATGATCATTGATAATAAATGATAATATAAAACTTTGTCTTGTATCTATCTGTAACATGTGTTGATAAGTTGTAAGTATTTTATTTCTTATCTTAAATCTCATAAATTAAAGTGTCAATAAATTTTTATTTGAATTCATATCTAAGTTCTTCTGCAAGTTTTTTCCAAAAAATGTTAAATGAAATTTTTTTTCTTCTCCAATTTATACATTTTAAAAAAATGCTGTTCTAATGTTATTAAAACACTAAAAGAACACACTTAAGTGAAACACTCATATGAAACAATTTTCAAAATACTCATAATATTTTAAAATAAAAAAAATAAATATATTTTTTGAAATTAAACATTACTTGTCTTTTAAAAAAAAATTGGAATTTTATTAAGTTTTTATTATTTTTTTTTTTGCTGAAAAATTAATGAGAGTTTTTTTCTTTATATAAATTACAATATTTAATTTTTGTATGAATAATATATTTCGATTGAGAAATATTTCTTAAAAAGAGATGCAATTGAGTTTCAAATGGTTTACATTAGGGGGGCACAACCTGTGTCCCATTGACCGTTGACGTGCAGACCGCGGGAGCTTCTGAACACAATAAAAACATTTCTTTTTAATTTAGTTTTTGTTTAAACATTGTGAATTTTCTTTAATTACAATATTTTATTCAAATTTATATTACTCTATAAAATGCATATATTTTTTGCACTTTCATTCTATAAGCTTCTCTTTGGTTTGAATTTATATCCCCCTCCCCAATATTTATGTGTATATATANAAATGCATATATTTTTTGATCTTTCATTCTTTAAGCTTCTTTTTGGTTAGAATTTGTATCTCCCCCTCCAATATTTATGTATGCATATATATTTGCTAAATTAATTATTGTGAAAAATGGAAAAAGTTTTTTTTAAAAGAAAGTATCAGTTTTTTTTTAGTTTTAAATAAATTCAAATGATTAAAAATATTTCATTTTCTGCAAATATGTTATTTAAGTTTACTAATAAAAGTATTTAGTGCTTACAACACTAATGCTGCACTTTTTATACGTCCCGCAGTGGACTGATTGTTAAGACACGGTTCCCAGCAGATTACCGAAGTCCAGCATCACTGGCTGCGGTCAGTGTGCGGGTGGGTGACCACTTGGATCAGTCTGCGTAGGGACCGAGGGTGTGCGGTATTGGTCCTCGTTAAACTGTTCTACCGTAAAGTGCTGGACTTCGATTGCAGGTCGTTGGGCTACCGAAGCAGGGGTGCCATCCCCTCTGCAGAGGATCAAAATTGTGATGGCTTGTCTTCGGATCATCCTCAGGGAAGTTTCTCAGACCGTCACCAATAGCCCATTGTGCAGCTCTAGTGCGACGCAAATTAACTACAGCAGCAGCAACCAATATTTATGTATATAT
Organism: Parasteatoda tepidariorum; assembly: GCF_043381705.1. NCBI lineage: Eukaryota > Metazoa > Arthropoda > Arachnida > Araneae > Theridiidae > Parasteatoda > Parasteatoda tepidariorum. The sequence continues at coordinate 18,725,256 of NC_092211.1, forward strand.
ATATTTGATAAATTAATTATTGTGAAAAATGGAAAAAGTTTTTTTGAAAAAAGTATCAGTTTTTTTTAGTTTTAAATAAATTCAAATAATTAAAAATATTTTATTTTCTGCAAATATGTTATTTAAGTTTACTAATAAAAGTATTTAGTGCTTACAACACTAATGTTGCAATTTTTATGCACACTTTTATGGTTACAACACATTAAAATTATCATATTTGCCACTAACATGACTAAATATAGGTGCAGCCCTTCATTAATCTAACTGATGTGCAAATGGCCCTTATTCCAAAAGGTGCACCCCTAATTTATATATTTTGATACTTAATTGCAATTTTGCATGCTATTTATATTGATTTTCTCATTCATATAAAATGAATTGATGAGGTTGCAAAATGATGATTGCTATTTCCTAATTAGAATTTAAAAATTTTTTACTTGACGTAAATATATATTTGTTTTAAATTATTATTTAAATGAGGGTAGGATTTACTTAGGGTAGGGTATGTGTGAATAAATTGCAAATGAATATTATAATTATTATTTTAGGATTGATTGTTGGTGCCATTATCAGGTATGGTGGTCAAGATTACGAAGTTAATCACATCTACACAACACCTGCTAGGGGTTATGGGCATAACTTAACCATGCCCCCAGATAATATATTTTTTCAAATGGCTGTAGTAAGGCAAACAGCTACTCAAGATGTGAAGAATAAGACTTATGCTTACTCTTTCAGAGGTGAAATCACAGATGTCGAAAATAAAAAATTGGATCAAAAGGTGAGAATTTTATGTAAATTTAAATTTGTATTTTGGATTGATAAAAATGTGATTTTTATTCAAACTTATTTAATCCATTTATTTTTGTTGGAAAAACCAACCTTGTTGACATTGAAAAACTGTTCTATATATCAGAAAGACATAAATTAAATATTGGAGTAGCTTTTATGTATAAAAAAATGGTTTTGTAATAAATTATTATTAATATTCTCAACATATTCAAAGGAAGGTAATAAAATTATTTTAAAAGAATAAAAAATTTAATTTTATCATAAGGAAAAATAATTCTGAAAAACAGGGAGCATTTGTTATAGATATCACTCTTAAAGGTTAATATTGAAATGAAATAAATCTAACTATGCCAAATTTGAAATTCTCATGTTAAAAACGTTTTTTAAAAAAATTCTTTCTAAATTTTTTAGCTTACCATATTTTTCGAAGTATAAGTTTGGGATATAACTAATGGTGATTAGGTCGAATATTTGGTGATCGCCCAAATCACTATTACAGCCAAGTAACGTTTTTTTAAAAATAAAAAATCATTAATAAATATGATTTTTTATACAGAAATGAGTTTAGTAATAGAAAAATAATCAAAACTTAGCAATACTATTGGTATTGAGTAAAGGAAAAAAAATATTTAAATATGAATGTTTAAGATAATAAAGATAATCAGATATTAAGGTAGTTAGAAATATTTAAAAAACATGACTGATAGCTATTGAAAAAATAAATCAAAGTTATAAAATTGAAAAAAAAGGAAATAGAAAAAAAAAAATCTTAATTCTTCAAATGAAACAAAGCTTTAGTGTTAAAAGTATGTATTTTCCGGAGAAAAAAAATATCCATAAGACATTAAAAGAGGTACTGTCTATCAGAAACGCTTTTAAAATGCCTATAAAAATAAAGACTATATACAAAAGCAAAACAGAAAAAATAAAAATCGATCTTAATTTTGAAAGAAAATTTTAAAGCTAAGCATTTCAATTTTTCATTTACTGTATTTTCATGAAAAAATAAAGATTTAAGTCTATAATAGAAACCCTCTTATTTTCTGCATCATAATAAAAATGTCCATAAAACCATAAGTTTTCTTGAAGAAAAAAAAAAAGCTAGCTAAAAACTAAAACAATCGTTCTTAATTTTTTTAACAAATGATTTAACACTAAAAATTTTCACATTGCTGTATTTTTCGAAAAAAGTGACCATAAAAGAAAAACGTTCGTTAGAAATGGTCCTTAGAAAATGCTGTTATAATAAAAGAGCTGATAAAAGGAAAAGTTAAAAAAAAAATCTAAAGAGAAACAGATTTTTTTTTTCTTAGTTCTGAAATATAACTTTAACACTGAGAATCACAGTTTTCCATGTTACTAGTTATCTGTCTTACTGTACAAGAAAAAAGCGACAGGAAAAAAAAATAAAGTGTATTCGAAACATTCCATTAACATGCTTTGCTTTAGTTTAAACTGAAAAACAAGCAAAAATTAAACAAAAGTAAATGTTCTCAATTTTTAAAACATTAAGTGTTAAAAATGCCTGCATATAATTAAAAAAAAAAAAAATCAGCATTATAAAACTCATGGTTCAGTGTCAATTAATCTAGTTTCAATTCTTCAAATTCCGCTTTTCCAAGTGTCTTTCAGAACATAAGTTAACAAGTTTTAGAACTTAACAAATATGTATAAAAACATATTTTTCTAATTATCTAATTATTAATAATGTATGGTAAAAAAATGATTTTATGAGATGATTTTAGACTATTCTTTATTAAATCTATTATGAATTTTGCCCTCTAAAAACTTTGTGGAAAAATAATATTCCAAATAATACTCTGGTGTACATTTGGCCAAATATTCGGCAAAAGGGCCAAATACCGAATAGAGGCAGAATATTCGTTACATCCCTAATATAAGTCAGCCTCTTGAGTCCTTAAATTGTACTGTAAGTTAGGGAAATCGACTTAAACAGTAACGAAATTTTTTTTCTTTTAAATTTAACCCTTCACCTAATGTATACGATTAATATGAACGTAAAAGTGACACTAATATTACATAATCAAAACTTTTATAAAATAATAATTAAACTTTTTATAGCATACTTATTACACAGGATCCTGAGTTCCCTTTCATGTCATTTCGGATACCATCCAATTAATTGGAAATACCACATTTCTATTATGTTGGCATCAGTATTTTTCCATGTCTCTTCTAGAATTAAACCGTTTTTGAAAACAGAATTAAAATTTTCAGAACAAGATCAGAACATAAGTCCTAACATCATTATTTGAGAATGAAAGAACAAAATTACTATATATTTTAGAAAATTCTTTATTTCATTGATAAATTATGCTCTAAAATAAAAGGTAGTTCTTTCTGTTTTCAAAAATTTAATTTTAGTTTTATCTTTGGGTTAGAATTTTGCTGTTGGGTATAATTTTTGTTGTTGTTGTTCCAATGGGAATTAGGCATCTAAATGTCACTATATTGAAGTTAAAAATGAAGTTTGACTTAGGAAAATATGGTAAATTAAACATTTGAAATAAACATATTCATCAAAAGTTATGTGATAATAATGGTTCACTAATGTTTGGTACTAAGTTTGCATAAATATAGATGACATCATTTCAGAAATCGTTGATCATGAAATTTTAAAATATGCTGATATTTAATATGAATGGTGTTATAAAAAAATTTCTTATTGTAGTTGCTAAAAATTTTATTTGCTTAATTTAAAACTAACTGAAGGCAAGTAACAGACACTATAGTGTAAATGAATTTTATAGTGACATTTCATGTTATTGAAAAGTTTTAACATTTGAGTTCAACAAAAGACAATTGTGCAGCATTAATAATTTTTTTTCCTTGCCTTTTATTTTTATATGTGTATCAAATGTATTTTTTATTGAGAAAAATGATATAAAAGGGAATAAAAGTTTGTTTTAAGAATGTTGAATATGAATAATGCATTCATTTAGTTATTTTTTAAATAAAAAATAATAAATTTTAATGTTTCTTCTTTATTTCAGGCAACTTTTGATCCAGAAATATTTTTTAATATAATTCTACCTCCGATCATATTTAATGCAGGATATAGTTTAAAACGTGTAAGTTTTTTTAAAAATATTTTTTCTTCCTAATTTATAAAATGATTAATTTTTTCTTTTATTGTAAATAAAAATTCAAATGTTTATATATGTATGTATATTTTCTTACGTTTCAGAAATTTTTCTTCAGAAATTTGGGCACTATTTTTACTTATGCCTTTTTAGGCACTACAATATCCTGTTTTATGGTTGGGTAAGATAATTTTTAACTAACCTATTTTCATTCTGCTTTTAAATTTTGTTTGGTCTTTTTTGATGTTAAATTCTTCTTGTACTCCATGCTTTATTTTTTTGAAATGATTGCTTTTACTTCATCTGACTAAATTTTAAAAGACAGATTACTTGAGCTATTATGTTGTTATTAAAATATATACTTTGACTTTTTAGCTATCAAGCATCTTATTCAATAATAATTGTGATTATAAATAATTAATAATTAGTTTATGTTTTGGTAATAATAATAAATTTAATGTCTAATATTTGTTATTTAATGTAATATAATTGTATTACTCTAAATTTTAAATATAGATAGAGATTTTTTGAATTTATGTTTTGTATTGCTTTTAGCTTGTTATAACTTAAAAGATAAATGGATAAATTCAAAATTTGAAGTCTAGGTAATTAAGCTTATATTTAGTGCCATATTTTGTGTAATTTGAATGTATTTTTATTTTGAGATAAATTATTTTAACTTTTTCATTGTATTAAATATCAATTTTTTTTAAAATTTATATTTTGTTGTTTATTTTGCTTCTTATTCCTTCTGATTATATTAACATGATTGCTTTTTTTATATTTCATTTAATTCATTTCATTATAATTCCCATAATTAAGTTAAAGTGAATTTATTATTTTTCAAAATACTTTTGAAGACTTGGCACGGAAATACACACTTTATTTCTTGAATAAATAATCAATCTAGCATAACATAAATTTTTTTGTTTATTTGTTTGTGCTTTTGATCACTTGTCATAAAAGACTTTTATATATTTTTAAGTTGATTAAAGATTAACCTCTCCCAATGACCCTACCATGTTATTCAAGTTTTCTTTTTCTATGTTATACTGTATTACATACTAGAGTTAAAACATTATTTTATAATTTAGTTCAGGTTTATCACTTTGTTAATCTGTTCATTATTTTTTTACGAGTTATTGACTGATTTTTATTTAAAAAATATTTCCTCATTTGTATAGCCATTTCTAAAAAATCAATTCTATCAATGTTGCTAAATGCTCTTTTAGATTCTGTGTTGTTATGTTTGCACATATTTTTTCATCCTCTTTTCAGGGGAATAATGTTTGCATTTCTTCAATTGATGCCTAGCATTACATTTTCATTCAATGAGTGTCTGTACTTTGGGGCAATGATTTCTGCAACTGACCCTGGTATGTTCTTTGTTTTATTACGAAGTTTTTGTATTTTAAATTACTTTTATGTTATTGTTAAGCTATGAATTCTGATAAAACAAATTAAAATTAAACCTAGCATGATTTAAAAGATCTCAAAATGTTTACATGCCTTGCAGCGCATGTTAGTATACTTGACCAAATTGAACTTTTACATACTCATACATCTTTTTCAAATGCATATTAATAAAAATACGTTAATGTACCTATAATTTATCTATCAAAAAAATGACAATAAATATGTTATACCTATATCAATCTTTTTAAGTATGAATTCAACAAATTATCATTTTTTTACCTCAGAAGTTATTGGAAATTGCTTGCCCCTCAACATAGATGTAGTAACCTTTAGGTCTTGTGAAATGTAATCTGTTTAAGTTTGAAGTTAATCAATATTTTTGATTGAATATGTAATTGCTTGTGCAGAGATGTAAGGATATGGTAAGACACGTCTGATTCAAATGTTTACATGACCTATGCATGCCAGGCAATATAATTTTTGAGCAGTTGTACTTATGTAGTGCTACCAATTTATTTTACCATTCTAGTACCAAATTGTAATTTCACACCATACTAAAGTTGCATAATAATTATACATTTTAGCTTTTTCATAATTGAATTCAATAATGAAAAGGGTACTTTAAAGTTTGTTATTCTGCTATTTGTTTGTAATTTTCTAAACGCAGGCTGTGCCCCCTTTTTTGTGATATCTTAATTTTTCTATCTCCCTTTAGTTATCCTAACCTAGCATAACTATAGAGCCTAAGTTAACCTAGATAAATTAAGGCATAACTGTTAACTAAACTAATATGTAATAAACTAAACTAACATAACCTAGCATAACTGTTGAGGTGTATAATTGTATTCAAATATGTGGTGTTAAAAAGAGAGGCTTGTTTTTTCTTTAAAATAAATGAAACTGATATTTTAGCACTTATACTTTACTTATTTTAAGAATGGCATAATAAATACTTGCTAAAAAAGTTGAGTTTCAATATTAAAATTTTAAAAGTTTTTTTTTCTCCTTTCATTTTATTGCATAGTTACAAATTGAATAAAATTACCCAGTCTAATAATTTTGTAAGAAGTTTTATAATTTGATTGTAATATTAAAACCTAAAAATCTTTTTTTTTTATTACTTTAACAGTGACAGTTTTAGCTATTTTCCATGACCTTCATGTTGATGTTAATCTATATGCTTTGGTTTTCGGGGAAAGTATTCTGAATGATGCTATAGCTATAGTTTTGGCTGGGTAAGAAATTGTTTTTTGTTAATTCTGTAGTATTTTAAATACTTTGATTTTAATTAGCAAAGTTGAAAGTTTGTTAAGAGTGAGATTTTTTTGTGAGAATATTTCAACCATTTTCTTTTTCTCTTTGTGATAAATAATTGTATTAAATTGAAGAAAAAGAAATTGTTTGTAAACTAGTATTGTTATAGTAAATTTTTTAAAGTGAATTTTATGTTAAAAAATCGTGAGATTTATTAAATAAATTACTTATTTTTGGAACTTTTAACATCAGAATAAATGTTGATTTGCAAAAATAAGTTAAATATTAGAAATTCTTATCTTTGAATACTTTTGGCATACTTGGGGGGGNCTGGGGGGGGGGGAGGGGAGTTATTATGATTCCGAATTAACAATTACAAAATTGTAAATTGTCGAAGTATTTTATCCAATTTGTTGATTCAGAAATTTTCTCATGATTAAGAATATTATTTATATTCTATATGTATATATATATATAGGAATATGTATATGTATATATATATAGGAATATGTATATGTATATATATATTGGAATATGTATATGTATATATATATAGGAATATGTATATGTATATATATATAGGAATATGTATATGTATATATATATAGGAATATGTATATGTATATATATATAGGAATATGTATATGTATATATATATAGGAATATGTATATGTATATATATATAGGAATATGTATATGTATATATATATAGGAATATGTATATGTATNAGAGGTCATACTCATATTTGTTTACTATTTTTTGAACATAAAATTTGTTTAAAATATAGAGAAAAATGGAAAATAATACATATTAATGAAAAGAGAAGAGAAATTATTAAAATAAAATTTAAAAAATATATAAAAACCAGAAAAATGAAATATTGAAAAGATATCTCGTCATCAGCTCACAGGATTATATCCGCAAAACGGAGTGCTTTTTAATATTGTATTAATGTAGCCAAGGCAAAAATATCAGTACAATAGTGTGAGACGCACTAAAAAAATTGAAATGAAAATAGAACACATTAAGTAAATATACGAAACAAAACAAATTTATTTTTTATGGTGTATTCTCCGTTAGTGAAATTTTGTAGGAGTGAATTAGAGGTCATACACTTATTTGTTTACTATTTTTTTAAGATAAAAAATCTTGTATCATGGTGGTTAATTGCTTTTAATTTTCAATTTAATGATCCCAAAATTTTAAAAATGCGGAACTAAAGAGCATTCAAAAATCACTATTTTTTAAACTTGTGTTGCTTTCAAAATTAGTGAAACACTTTAATTAAAATAAAGTTTTTATTAAAAAATACTAAACCAACTTGCAACATATTAAATCTCCAGATTGGTCTAAGTAGTAAGAAATTATTCCATTTGAGAATTCAATAGGTAATGATATTTTGAAACAACTAAAATTAAATTACTGAAAAAATAACTTTTAATTTAATGCATACTTTTATTAATACAATAACTCTATTAAATTGTAGTTTTTGCTGTAGTTTAATTTGTAATTTGGAAAACATATTTTAGAGTTTAAAACATTACTGCCCTAAGTATAGTTTTCTTTCCAAAACTGAAATGAAAAAAACAAAAAAACAAAAACAAATGCTATATTGGAAAATCTTAGGTGCTGTGGACCTTTGTTTGAAAGTCTTTCAAAATCACTGAAACTGTCATGGCATGCTTGCTTGTGGCCAAGTTAGGTATTTAAAGATCATAAAGGAAAGGAAGATTTATGCTTTCTTTAAATTGCTTTTCATTTACCAGATATCTTTCTTCCATTTTATTTTATATTTATTTTAATTGCAAAACAGACCAAATAAGGAAAGTAAAAATTTTGCATCAAATAAACTAGATGGATGGTTTGATTTCAAAGCTTTTTCACCATTATTCTATTCACAAACTAATGAATTTTAAATTAATGGATTTTTTTCTGTAGATCAATCAACAACTATGCTGAAATGTATGGAAAGGGAGATGATAGTTTCCAATCTTCAGCCGCATTTAAATCTGTAGGAAATTTTGTGTACATTTTCATCTGCTCATTTTTAATTGGTTCTGGCACTGGATGTCTCACCGCTGCTATATCCTTTATTTAATTTCAGTTCAATTGTAAAACTTATTGCCATTTCGGAATTTAAGTATAATTATGGATGTGATTTTAAGGCAAAATCCTTCTTCAAAAAATATTGCATGATATGGAGAAAAAAAATTATGCAATATTTATTATATTTTAATACAATACAACTCTGCTTATTTCACCTCACGTAATTCAAAATCCTGGATGATTTGAACTGATATTTAACCTTATATCTTAATGCTAAGTAATTGAACCTAAATCAGTGGTACTCTGTAGTTAATCGTTCAACTCATAGACAATGAATTAAAAATATGCTTATTTTTATATTTTCATTTAGTGTCAAACATATTAGTGTAGCTTAAGGCAATGGTTCTCAATTTTTTTGGTTATAGGTCCCTAAATGATTTATTTATTTTTCATGAAACCATGAGTCAATAAATAATTTTCTTTAGCAATAGTGAATATTCTAACAGAAGAAAAATAACTAATTATTTGGAAAATATTTAGTGTGATTGTGTGTAATTTAGCATTTTAATTAGGTTTTGCGTCAGGTATTCACAGGTCTGAAGCGACTTCTAGTATTGTCCTGAATTTGTTTTTGGAGTATGCACATGTTGAAAATATGCTGAATTACGGTTTTTTTAAAAATAAAATTAGAATTTTTTTTTATTCTTGAAATTCGTTATTTTATTTTGAATTGAAAAATTAAATGAGAAATGCAGGGGGCAATTTTTAATAAATGCATATCCTTTTCATAATTTATTCAATTTAATGTTTGTCCTTTTTTAAATTTTTCTGGTTTCAATAATTATTATTGGTTAAAAAGGTCTTAACTCTCGATACCTTTGACTTTATCCGATAATATTTTTTTTTATTCTTGAAATTGATTATTTTATTTTGAATTGAAAGTTCAAAGAGAAATACTGAAGTAATTTTTAATAAATGTATATCCTTTTCATGATTTTTGCAATGAAATGTTTATTCTTTTTTAATTTTCAAAAATTTTTTTTCATTGGCATTTGACTGAAATAATTTCACAAAAATATTAAATTAATTATGGATTATTGGTTGTATATAAATGTTATTTCAGTAAAAGTCGTAAACTCTCTGACTTCTACACAATTCTATGGTTACCACTGGCTAATGGGAAATTCTCTAGTTATAAATTTTGATGATTATTAAAATTTAATGTTTTGTAATCTTGTATGTTAAAGTAATATGGTATTTTAACTTTTCAAGAGTTGTGAACCTATGTGATGAATATTTTGTTGAGTTTTAATTTACAACTGTAAATTTGAACTCTTTTATGAATTATCTATTAATATGCTGAAAATTTTGATAATTTTTTTAAAGTTAAAATTGCCTGTCTTGGATAAAACCTTTTATCTTGTTTGAGTTTAGATGCATAGATGTAGTTATTTTTGTCTCGACTTCGATCGTTTTTTCTTCCTTTGTTTGCCATTAAACTCTACTATAAAAATAATCCATGTATTTAATTTTGTGATATGATATTCTGTCTTACTTCTAATTTAAGAATTAAACATTTTTAATTTCTTAAATTGTTTTATGCACAATTGATTACAATGTTTTCCTTAATGCTGCTTACTTGACAAAATTTACTCGCATTTGTGACTTTCCTTTGCTGGAATCCAGTTTGTTTGTTTTAATGTCCTACAGTACATTTCTTATGGCAGAAGCTGCTGATTTAACAGGTAACTTTGATTTGCAATAATTAAATTCACTTAAATACTCCTTTTGCTTTATAGTTAAAAGGAAAGAAAGTTATGTTTTAAATGATATCTCAATGATGAAAAATTTAGAAAAAAGAAAAGGCTACATTTAATTAAAGGATCAATTTCACTTCAACCGTGAAGCAAAAGAAGTTTTTATTTTCAAATGTACCTAGCATTTTTTCTTTAAGTAATAATTTAATTTACATAATTACTTCACTTAGATTACTTATCTAGATTTAATTTTGTATCTTTCTGTAAATAGATAGACTTCCCATTTTAATTAATTTTTTAACCATTTTATTTTGAAAATAACATGCACATGTGTAGGAAATAAATTTTCATCTAAAAAAAAAATTCTGAAATGTAACAATTCTTCAATTAATCGACAACTTTTGGAGAATTGTATTAAGTAATTTCTCAAAAAGTATTTCATAAGATTCTTTTAGTTTATAATGTTGTATAAAAACATTTATGTACAGTGCACTAAAAAAACAAAAAAGCAACACCCTGAATAACTTATGATCTAGTAATCAAATCTTCATGTACTATAATTCAATCTTAATGGTTACAAGTATCTTAATGGCTGCTTTTAAAATGCAATTTGAAAAATATGGTCTGAATAGTTTGGTTAGGAGAGCGGTTAAAACTTAGGACCCCTTAATTTTAATTTTACTTTACCATATCTATAGTTTATTTTACTATAGCTCTTGAACTTTTTTAAGCAAGTTAAAATAGTTTTCACTCAATTATAAAATTTGTTTACCCAAAGTTAATTCCATCCAAAAAAAATAGCAATATGTAATGAAAAATTTTATTATTTTATTTAGTAATAGGCAAAAAAATTTTGAATTATAAGCTGTGCAAATTTTTACAACATATAAAAGAATGTTATTTCAAGTGGTAAAATAAAAAATTTGAACAAAATAAGGCGTGTGATTCCTGAGAAATCGAATTTTAATTAAATCATATATTTAAAATTTGATTTGAGAAAGTATCTCTTTGTGCCTGATTTCATAATTTAAAATGTTGTCTGAACTAATATTTGTGGTTATCCACTCAAATGATTAAGATTGAGGCCAAGTACGGAAAAATCCGATTATTAGATCTAAAGTTATTTGTGGTGTTTTTTCGCAATGTACACCGATACAGAAAATTTTCTTACTGTGTAAATCCAATTAATTAAAAAATCAACTTAAATTTTTCAAAATGGGAAAAAATACCAAATAATTTGTCCATAAAAAGTGTATCTCTTTATGTATTAACTATCCTTAGATTGTTAAAAGATGTATAGTCTTTTTTTATTCAGTTTATTCATTATTTTTGTTTCAGGCATTGTGGCTGTTCTCTTTTGTGGTATTTGTCAAGCTCACTACACATACAATAATTTAACTGTAGAATCTAGATCAAGAACTAAACAAGTTAGTGAGATTTTCTTTAATTTAGATTTAATTCTATTGCACAGTATTTATTTTATGAATGCATAATTAAAATTTGTTACAAGAATTTGTTTTAACATGACAAATAAATTATTTATTATTATTATTATAGAGTTTTGTACTACATTTACCAACTAAGTTTTAAATTTGGCCTTTTATAAAATGCTGAAAACTGGCTAGAAAAGTGTAAAACAGTTCATTATTTCACATTACTTGGGCATTCTATAGCACGGTATCCATTCTCAAGTAGTAGCTAGACTAAAATTTTTGCTTTCTTCTATTTACCCAAAAAATAAGAATAATTTTCTTTGGAGACCAAAGTTATAAAAGAATGTAGGCATTGAAAACCCTAAACACATGTATTACTAAAAAACACTATTAGTTTTTTAAAAAAAAATTCAATGTTTCCAATGTTATCCATATATCTTTAAAAATCAAATCATTTACATGCAAAGATATCTGAAAATTCAGACATCAAAAATGTTGCCATAATTTTAACACTTCTTACTTGTATGCTGCTGCCTTTTGGCATTGAAATACCATAAGTCAAATATACGCCTAGCATCGGTGCCTCAGTCTCTAAAAAGTTTCTGGAAGCTGTCTTCGGTCTATTCGGTGACATCTAATGCCGCACAGGAAGCCGAGATCATTGGTTGATAGAATAGCACAAAAGTGTTATAATCTGGTGCATATTCGGTTATCTCGCTGAACATTTTTCACTGTTCAATTTCTCCAACATCCAAATCAATGTTGATGAAGTGAGCGTGAACAAGAATTTTGCATACTGTGCCAACACAATGTTTCTTAAAGACATTTGGGTTCAAATACATGGAGCGTTTCTTTATCTATTCCATCCCTAATGCAAGAATTTTATTCAAGCAGCCAATAAAATGGAAGGTCCACCCCTTAAATGCAGATATGTTAACACATCTGTGGACATAGATAGTATTTTTCTGAGATGCACATCTTTGCGTATTGAATAACTTGTCTTGAAGCTTTTTATGCCTGAAAGATGCATAAAGCCAGAAACTCTGCCTTCCATCTTCTATCCAGTGCAGTCTCTTTGGCAACATTTCAACTAGGGTCAATTAAATTGGTATCTCTCATTGGTCACCGAATTTCACCATGTTGTTCTTAGGCTACCTCCAGGCGACCAGATCAATGTGATTCTCTTAAGCATGTTTTCTTAATGTGTGACCAATCCATGTCTCTTTTTTACATTGATTGTTTATGGCTTGGCACTGGATTTATTGCATGCATAGATATTGCTTCTTTTGTTCAGAAAGTAGATTTTCAATATTTCTTTAAAATATTTTGTTCAAAATGCATCAATTCTGTTTTCCTGCTACTTTATTAACTTAAAAGTTTTGGTGCTATATAGCTGAACAGATTTCACAGTTGCATTGTATATTTGTATTTTTAATTTCATATTCCAATATTGAAATTTCAATACCTTGAAAAGCATTCCAAAAGTGTTCAGTACCTTTTTAACCCTGTTCTTAATGTCCTCGTCAATATCACCTTAAGTAATATTTAATTTATCAAGCCCTTCAAAGCCGGTGTTATTGCTCCCTATTTTTAATATCTGTTGAACTGAAAATTCATAATCCTAAGAAAAATATGGTAGCTTGATTTGCGACACTGCATATTATAAGTCAAAACATACCCATCTGCCCTAAATATTCGGTTGCCAATGATAAGTAGAAATTTCACACTTTGTAATGTTCTCTAACATATTGAATGATAAATTGGCAACATGTAAAATACATAGATATTCTTTAAAATCCTTAAGCACTCTATTAAAGACCAGCGGTCCATATAATGCCAGTAAAATACATTATTAGTCTCCTTAATAGTAATTTTTAAGCATTTTTTTTTAAAAATTACGTCAGTATTTTTCAGGAATGAATGTCATTTAAATAATTACCCCATCAAGACCTTTTTTTTATACTTTGCATAAAAACATTTTTTATTCAACTGTTTAGACATTATCTACAACCACTATGTTTAGATAGTCTATGGAGTACTAGCATTTCAAAAAATTGCCAGTAATATTTATACTATATTAATTTAAAAATTTTGCTAACTATTTCATTTTAATATCATGTCTGAAAAGTGTGGCATAATTTATTTTTAAGTTATTTTTTAAACCTATATGTGTAAAATACTGTTTTCTCATAAAAATTTTATTTTTTAGCTTTTTGAACTTCTGAGTTTTGTAGCAGAGAATTTTATATTTGGCTACATTGGAGTGTCTATGTTTACCTACCAAAAGCATTATTGGCATTGGGGATTCATCATTACAGCTTTTGTATCCTTTTTTAGTTGTTTGATTTCCGAATCATTTTATTTTTCATTCATTCATACTAATAGAATAGAGAAGATTTAATTTTGTTTAGCCTTTTGATTATTAAAGCAATCAATAATTTTATTTGTCATTTTATACTTTTCCTTTAACATCAAAAATACCAGTTCTCAAGCTACTGTCCCTATCTTAAGTAGTTCTTAGATCATTTTAAAAAATTAAATTATTAGATTATTATTATACATTATTATAGGTCAATCTATTTTTAAATGAAAGAAAAATTAACCTTATTTTATTCTGGTGCATTAAATCTGATGAAATGTTGAGATACTTTTAAAAAAGGAAAAATTCATTCCTTGTCCTTTTTGCCATTGCAAAAATTTAAATGCGACTGATTTTCTACGCCAGAGAGACTACAAGTGAAATTGCATGTAGCACATTAAATGCATTGAAATAATTTTTTGAATGAGTTTATTGGCAGTTGTTTTAATTTTGAATTTTAAAATTAAATGATTATGGTGAATTTAGCAATTATCACTGATTCATTTAAATTCTAAGTGACTAAAATGTGAATTTTACTTAAAAATTTGTTGTTTTTAAAATTTATGGGTTTTTTTCTATGGAAGTTTTTCAAGTAAAAAATTTATTTTTCCCAAGAGTTTTAAAAATATAGGTTACTTTGTGTTTAAAAAATATTTTGTTTTAGTGCCATGATAAATTGATGTGTTAACTTGTTAGCATTAAACTTTTCTGAGTGGTTAAGATACCTTCGTTTAATAATTATTTATATTTTATTCAGCTTTAGGTGAGCTAAAAACCAAGGCATTTTATTCTTATAATCAGACCATAGAAAGTACCTGTTTAATTTTTGAAAAAATTTGCAATATTGTAGCATAATGATAATTTTGCTAAAATGAACTCTTGTTTATTTTATTTTAATAATATAACAGTGTATTATTGTTTTTTTAAAAATCTATTTAACCTTAATAAGTGTTATAGATTGCAATTGCAGTTGGAAGAGCTTTAAATATTTATCCTCTTTCTTTCCTTCTTAATTTGGGACGACACAATAAAATCCCTTTGAGTTTTCAACATGTTCTCTTCTTCTCTGGTATATTCGCTTTTTGCACAACTTATTTATGTATAAATTCTCTTGTTTATAACAGATTTTTTAATGTATATTTGATTTTTGCACCGCTTGATATTGCTTGAATTCTCTTATTTTAAACTAGTTTTTATTGTATTGTAATTAATGNTATACTTTTCCTTTAACAGCAAGAACATCAGTTCTCAAACTACTGTTCATATCTTAAGTAGTTTTTAGATCATTTCAAAAAATTAAATTATTACATTATTATTATTATTATAGGTCAATCTGTTCCCCTGAAAGAAAAATAAATCTTACTTTATTCTGATGTATTAAGTCTGATGAAATGTTGAGATACTTTTAAAAAAGGCAAAATTAATTCCTTGTCCTTTTTGCCATTGTGAAAATTTAAATGTGGCTGATTTTCTACGCCAGAGAGGCTGCAGGTGAAATTACATATAGCACATTAAATGCATTGAAATAATTTTTTAAATGAGTTTATTGGCAGTTGTTTTAATTTTGAATTAAATGTTTATGGTGAATTTAGCAATTGTCACCGATTCATTTAAATTCTAATTGACTAAAATGTAAATTTTACTTAAAAATTTGTTGTTTTTAAAATTTATGGTTTTTTTTATTGAAGTTTTTCAAGTTAAAAATTTATTTTTCCCAGGAGTTCTAAAAATATAGCTAACTTTGTATTTAAAAAATATTTTGTTTTAGTGCAATGATAAATTGATGTGTTAACTTGATAGCATTAAACTATTCTGAGTGGTTCAGATACCTATGTTTAATAATTATTTATAGTTTATTCAGCTAAAAACCAAGGCCTCTAATTCTTATAATTAGACCATAGAAAGTACAAATTTAATTTTTAGAAAAGTTTGCAATTTTGTAGCATAGTCATAATTTTGCTAAAATGAACTCTTGTTTATTTTATTTTAATACTATAACAGTGTATTATTGTTTTTTATTAAATCTATTTAACCTTAATAAATGTTATAGATTGCAATTGCGGTTGGAAGAGCTTTAAATATTTATCCTCTTTCTTTCCTTCTTAATTTGGGACGACACAATAAAATTCCTTTGAGTTTTCAACATGTTCTCTTCTTCTCTGGTATATTCGCTTTTTGCACAACTTATTTATGTATAAATTCTCTTGTTTATAACAGATTTTTTAATGTATATTTGATTTTTGCACCGCTTGATATTGCTTGAATTCTCTTATTTTAAACTAGTTTTTATTGTATTGTAATTAATGTACATTGCTCATAAACAAGAAAAATAGAGAAAATGCACTTAATAACTTTTAATCTAGGGATCAGGTTCTGATGTTCTAAATATCCTAAAATAATACTAAATGTGCAAATTATATTTTTAGCTAATTAATTTGTGCAAATGATTCGATATTACTTTCTCTGAATAAACTTCCGTCTCTTTTGATTGCATCAGAATTTTGGCTCTTAAAATATAATCGCAATCTAGATAATTGGCTGGAAAATTATCCAAAATTTGGAGCTATTAATATAAATTTTGCTTTTTGCTATAATAATCTGTGAACTTATTTAAGCTAATAAAATAATCTTAAAAATTCTTTATTCAAAAACAACATGGTTTTTAATAATTTTTGCTTTTTAACTTAATAATGGTAAAAAAAAATTACATTTTAAGGTACACAAATGTTTATCTCATTTTTGACTATGTGATTTCAAACAACAAAATAGAAAATTCTAGCAAAATCTGCCAGATAATTTCTGATTGATAAAATTTAAAAGAAAAAGAAATTAACATTTCTATTTAATAAGTATTTTAGCTATTTCATTCAAATTTTGGATTTTATCATTCAAAATTGTATAGTTTAAATTTTTATTCCTTACCATTCAAAGTATTTTGTAACATCATTATTAAATTAAATAATGATGTTTAATTTTGCATAAGAATTTTGATTTAAAAAATTTTCAACCATATTTAATAAAAAATAAGTTATAAAATTCCTTTTGCCGTGGAACTATCTTTATTAGGTGATTTAAGTTTTATAATTCGATCCAAAATGTTTTACATTTGTGCTAATATATATATTTTTTAAAGATATTGTTGAAATTATAAAACTTAAAATACGACTCTAAGGCTTTTAAATTATGGTGTATTTACTGTAAACTATAGTGTTTTATTTTCTATGAATTTTCGTTAGGTTTCTAGCTCTAAAATTCAAATTGTATACTGTGTTTATTCTGAGGGCAACATATTTTTGTATTTGATCACCTAGTCTAAATAATATTTAACTCTAATTCATTCGACCATCTTATTGAGGCTTTTTGAACCTTGAAATTAGATCATTAAAATTGCAACATTAGATCAAGAGTTATATAAAATTCTGCATTATTTTATTTTTTCGTTGAATTCACCATTGTGTATTGCTTATTTTTGTTACAAATAAGGGTACTTTTTTGTATGAAAATTAGTTTATTATGTCAGAGATACCAGTATTTCTCTGTTCAACAGTTAGTGTTTTATTAAATAATGTTGTTAAAAAATTTTAAACAAATTTCCGACATTTTGCTTGTTATTCATCATTAAAAAATATTAATTTTTAAATTGAATTTTATCTTTCTAATTGTAGGTTTAAGAGGAGCAATGGCCTTTGCTCTGGCCATTCGTAATACAATGTCAGAATCGAGACATCTGATGCTAACTGCTACATCAATTATAGCTATTGTTACTGTTATATTTTGTGGTGGATTAGCCACACAACTATTAGCCTGGTTGGGTATCCCGTAAGTGAACTCCTCCTATTCTGTCATGCATATTGTTATCTATCCATTTTTGTAGTTATCCTGTTTATCTATCTAGAATCTAAGCATTTCCACAGTAGCACATTGTGGGCCAAGGAGACATGGAGAGTAAGGTTCCACAATTTTCTGACAACTTGATGTTCACTGTCTACCTATATTGCAAAATTTTTTTTCTCTGTAGTTAGATTTGAAATTTAACTCTAGGATAATTTTCCAGAGTGCGTAGCGTTTTTAAAAAGTGCATATTTTTGATTTTTTTTTTTAAAGCCCTTAAAGGTACTTTTTTTATTGGGTGTTTTTAAAAAGTGCTTAATTTTCCCTTTTTGAAAATTGACCATGTCAATTTTCACCACGTATTATTCAAAAGCACATTTCACATTGTTCTATTTGTTTTCAAAATTCATTCAAACACAATGCATTTTGGCGTACCATTGTTTCGAAGGGCAGGAAAGCGCCAATCATTTTACATGTTTGATGAAATATATGTGGGTCTGCATGTGCGTATACTGAGCTGGATTCACTGAGAATTATTCTAGCACTATCATGTGTAACTCTGCTGCATTTTGCAAGAGATTCTCAATTTCAGACTTCATTTTCCACCCTCTGTAATAGAATCGAAAAA
>NC_092211.1:18744125-18747506 GCF_043381705.1 Parasteatoda tepidariorum
AAAAAAAAAGATCCCTGAGAAAAACCGTCATGAATCCACTAATACCCTATACAAGTTATAATACCATCTTCAATAAATATTAATAAATTTAGTTACATAGATTTTACCCAAAAAAATCCCTTTTTAAAAGACTAATTCAAAATTTCTAAAGAAAATATCATTATGATTGAATTTAAACTTTACCGTAGTGGTGCCATCTACAGACAAATAATCTATCTTTAAAAGTATTACAAAAAAAAACTTATAATAAATTTCAATTTATTACAGTTAGTAGATAACTTAATGATTTTCAATGTGTAACAAAAAGTGTAATAATATTTGTTTTATATCAAAAGATGATGCATATGAACTAGACAGTAATAACTCATTATTAATGTGAAACATCAACAACAAAAAATTATGTCTATGTATATTTCTTTCTTCTCATTACTTTACAAATTTTTTATTAATTCAAATTGCATTAAATTTCAAGGTATTGAAAGGAGACCTTTATTTCTGCAAAATATTGCTGAAGCAATTAGATTTCAAATTCAGTCATTCATAACCTGTTAGTTCAGCTTGTATTCATAACTTAATATTTTGTTGTTTCCATTTATGAATTCTATAGTATTCACATTGTGGTAAATAGTCCTGTGAATTTCTTAAATTATTTCTGCCCGACTTCCATATAAACATAGGTGCAATTTCATCTAAACAGCTGTTTTTTTTCTTTTCTTTTTTTCCAGAGATTTAAGCATTCTTTGCACTCTTTTTCCCCCCCATAAGCTTTGAATTTTCAATGGTTAGCTCATAAATTATATTTAGCTAATATGGTTTTTAAGCTATAATATTTAGTTGATAGTTTAAATTAAATTAAAAGAGGATGCATTGAATTCATTTCTATGGAAACACTTGTAATTTTTCTGTATGGGCAACTTTAATAAAAAAAAAATTGGCTTAGTAAAATTTAAAATATAGATTCATTTCTCAGTAAAAATTTTCAATAAAATAACTATATGATAAAAAGTGGATCAAATCAAAAACGTTAAAAAAATTTAAAGCATTTTTTTTTAATAAACTTTTGTTGAAGAGTTTTTATATGGGGTGGGGTGGGGGGTTAGAACTTTTGGACAGGCAAAGTAGGCAGTTAGCTAAAAAAATATCAGGAATTTATTATCCAGAAAATGATACACTTATATAGTTTTTAAAAAAAATCAGTTTTTTTTTTTAATATTTAATATCAATTTTAATTTACGGCTTTGTACATTATCCAACAAATTCAACCTAATTTTGCTTAGGGGATGGTCATTATACAACTTAAAATTAGTAATAAAAATACCTTTTGGTCAAATACCCTATTTTTTTTTAAAGGTTTGTACTTAAGTTCTTTTATTTTCATCTTAAAATTATCTTGAAATTTGTTGAAGTAGTTCTTTAAACATTAAGTTTCAACTGCTACTTAACTAAATATAAAGGTTGTCTTGTTTCAAAGCTTTGTAAGTTTTAAAGACCAAAGTTTTAGAGTTTTCTAGAAATTTAATTATTTATTTTAAATTAACAATTTAATCATGAAGTTATTTACTGAAATATTTTTTTTATATTATACATTTATTTGGCTTCATTAATGCCTAACATAATTTATATTTTCTGTACTTATTAAGGGTTGGTGTGGAAGAAGATCATGAAATGCTTCAATTTGGAAGTCTTAGAACAGTAAGTATATTTGTATGTATGTACACATCTAGGGGTGGTTTAATGGTATCTATCCAACCTAAATTTTATTAGTATATAATTACCATTATTTGCGAAATATTTTTATAATTAATGAGTAAAATTGAAATAACAATAGTTATTGATCATATAAAACACTAGATATATCAATGTAGCAAGAAAACTCAAAATATGTGAAATTTTTCGTTGGGGTAATAGAAGTAGCATTTAATAGCTAGCAGTTTCTCGCATATAAATATTCAATTCTAAAGATTTAAATTTTAAAGTGATTAATATTCAAATCTTCTGAAAATTCGTGTCCTATGTCAGTTGTCTGCAATAGTGATAAAAAAAAAAAAAAAACTTGCCTCCTGCAAAAAATATAAAATGATGCATTGTATGCCTTTTTAGTGTATACTGAAAATGAATAATTTTATTATTACAAATTAATTAAACTTTTGCTATAAAAACTTTTCGGCTTTATTTATTTATTTTTTATCTAGGTGGGGTATCGAGTAAGTATCGTGTGTTATTTCTACCAAGTTTTTTTTTTGCACCCGGGAGGAATCAGTTGCTAAAGTAGTTCTTATGTTTTTTTTAGATTAATTTAAAGCTTCTTAAGCATTATTTAATTTTTATTTGTGAAAGTACTTGCTCATTTTTAATTTTTGTATATTAGCGCTATGTGCTGATGTAGGCAAAAATTTTTTGTCATTTCCTGGTTTTGTTAGTCATCCAAATATTTGTTTTTTTAATTAAAATAGGTCATTAGTTTATGCCCTAAAAGGAAATTTTTAATGGAAATTGATTAAATTGAAATATTTTTACATAAAAATTACAAAAAAAAAAGGTTTTTCCAAATTACATAAAATTAAGAAATTCGTGAAAATTAAATTATTTGTGAAATATGTTTTGTTTTTCTACTTATTGTACAATTGTTTGTTAATAAATTAGGCATTTTTTTACTAGTAATAACATTTGTCACTAATTTCCTTTCTTTTTATGTAAAAATTCAAAGATTGCTTAAAATTCATTTGGACAAAATAACAGACTTTCAAATGTCTTGTAACAACATTAAAATGTGCTCCTAATAAGTTTATTACAAAGCCTGAAAGTAAAAAGTAATTAAAAAAACAGTGATCTAAAAAACTTATTTTTGTTTTTTAAAAAAATCACAGTTTAAAAAAATTATCCTAAAAAATCATTTTTACTATGACGTGAAAATTATTATTATTACCTCATCAAATCTGTTTAACTTTACTTTTTATTAAGAAAGTATTTTTTTAAAAGAATTGTTGGAAAAATTATTGACCAAAAGCCTGAAGTTTCTAACGCGAGCACAGTGCTGGTTGCCTTACCCTAGAATTTGTAAAATATGCAGAACAGAAATAGCCATTTGAATATGCCTTATATTCATAAAAAATGTTGTTTTTAAGTAAAGAAAATTTTAATGATCCTGAAGAAGATGCAATGGGGAATTTAATTTAAAAACAAAACTCATTAAAGCTATTTTATTTTAAGCAATCCAATGTTACTTATTTTATCATATTTAAGTTTCTATTCTGGTACACAATTATACATTACATTGAAATACTACATACTAATACTACATACTACATTAAAATAATTTTCAATATTAAATGTATATTTTAAAACTTATACATTTGGAATTTCTTTTTTTTTTTTTTTTTT
>NC_092211.1:18749113-18787030 GCF_043381705.1 Parasteatoda tepidariorum
TTTTTTATCAATTTTAATCTGGAGAAAGATCTTTCTCCTTCTGCATTTGATCCAAGAATCGACAAATATATTCTTAATGCAATGTGAACGTTAGGAAAAGTATTCACAAGTTTATCTTTAATTTGAGCCTTCAACATTTCTTGTGCAGATTTATGTTCATACAAATAGTAAAAAATAGTAAAACTGAAAATAGTAAAAATTCATCTACAAAGTTTTCCTCTAAATCGAATGAGTAAATTTTCACCAAATTTTGCGCTTTTCGTTTAATCTCAGATTCTGACAATTTTTTGTGAACAAGAAAACCGAAATTATCGTACAAATCACTGTAAGCTTTACACCTTTTAGTCATTTCTGAAATTAATGCATATGAAATGGCGTTCTTTGTTGGTTTGTTGTTGTATTGTTGACGTGAAGTGTTTACATAGTTATCGATCAAACTAATCATAATGGTATTATCGATATCAACTGCAATATCGGCAGTATGTCGGTATTGCAGATAAAGTACGATAAACAAATTTGTAAATTAAAATCCATATTAATAAAAACGTTAAAAAAAATATGCAAGAAAATTTTAGCATGTATTTTGAAAAGGGGGAAGGAGGGGAGGGCCCAAAAACGGCTATGCCTAGGGCCTACGAAAGGTATAATCCGGCTCTGATCACAAACAAACAGTTGAGTCTGTATGTGAACTATACATCCTAATTTTTTATCTATTAACTAAGTGATTCATGTTTTTTTAATTAAAATTATGGTATTCTATATTTATTAATTTGTTCTTGTAAATTTTTCTGTGCATAATGATTGCTTAAGACTAGATGATTTAATTTACTTCATTTTTGGTTGGAAGTTTATTTATGAAATTCAATAACCAAAATAGCATAATTTATTGCAACTCTCTCTTTCTATTGGTCATTGTACCCTATATTCAGTGTTTGAATATGCATCTAAGGAAATGGCACTGAAACATAAAAAGTTTTTCGAAGAAGTCTTTTTAAGATTAACTACAATGTGTTGTGTAATTGTAGTATTGAATTCCAGTATTCATTTACTTTTTCTGCTTAGCTCAGCAGGATATATGTTGTAGAATTTTTGTTGTTCACACCCATTACCTTGGCTATGTTTGTGTAGAGGTACTTCTGAGGGGTTTGAATTCTGCAGTTTGTTCCACGGCACTGTTCTGTCCCAGTAATTTTTTTTCTGCACATAAAATTTGATTTTTACATTAGCTGTGCTAGAATTTTCAGTAGACCACTGGATTTTTCTCAGTTACTCATTGTTTTCTAAATTTAGTAAAAAATTATACTAATTTGTAGAATTTTTTAAAAAATTCCTTAAAATCACAAAAGTTTCTAAAAATTATTCCTATTAAAATAAATTTTTTACCTAGTTTATTACTTTCTTGACAGTTTAAATAAAGTATTACTATTACAAGAAAAACAACATAAGCCTAATTAATAGTAATCACTTTAAGGCATGTAAAATTATTTTTCTTTGTGTGAGATTCTTTTATGTATATATAATGTTTATACTGTTGTCCTAGTTGTAAAAATTTTCCGCACACAATTTTTGATTTCCCAATTTATTTTCTATGCTTAATAAGAAGGATTTTTTGGTTTAATTTTTAACTAACCTTTGAGTTAATTTGTCTTAATGATTTGATTTTATTTTTCCATAGACTTCTCAAGTAACGACACCAACTGATTTGAGAAGTCCACCTGCTGCTCAAGTTCTGAAGACTCCTTATGAAAAAGCATGGCTTGTTAAGAAGTGGTACAATTTTGATCTACGGTATCCTTGGCTCATAAAACCATTATTAATAAACCATGTTATATTTTAAATTAATTTAATTATTCTGATATTATGTCGAGACATGATGTCAAATAGTTTTGCAGCATTTTTTTCTCATAAACATTTTTTTAAAAACTTCTTGCTTTTTAACTAAAATGCTTAGATCTTCAATTTTTATTTTATTTAGAATAATCTTATGAAACTTTGTGTCATTAGAAACTTTCTGTTATCAATTATTAAAATATTCTCCTTTTTTTGTAATTATTATTTACATCTGTTTTGTTATACCTGCTAAGTTACTTTATGTAATTATACTGAAAGAAAACACAAATAATTAAATTCGAAAAGGATAAAACTTCTTTGAAAAAAACGCGCTAAGAAGCAGCAGAAATTTCAGAAAAAAGTATCAATAAAAGAAACGAAGGAAATAAAAATATGACCACCGAAGCCGACGTCTTCAGGGGGTACCGGCCTCGGTAGCCATTAAAAACAAAACCATTTCTAATTGAGGGAGAAGCAAATGCTTAAAATATCTCCCTCAGTACCCCTATGGTTTTGTATAGAGGTCCAGGAAAAACAAGATACATTCAAAATAATTAACAAATTAAGAAAAGAAACTCAATCAAAATCATCAGAAAAAAAATAAAAACTCACTAAGTCACAGGTCAAGCATCAACTTCAAAAGCAAGTAGAAGAAAAGAAAACACTAAAAGCTGAAAAAAACAACGCCCCCTATTATAATGCGCAGAAACAGTTTAAAATGAAATGGAAAAGGTCAGGAGAAAGAAATACGTAGACAAATTAATAGAATGCTTAACTGGGGCTGCTTAACTGAACTGGTTTTGTTTTTAATGGCTACCGAGGCCGGTACCCCCTGAAGACGTCGGCTTTGGGGGTCATATTTTTATTTCCTTCGTTTCTTTTATTTATGTAATTATAATATAACTAGGAGGCTTCGCCCCCTGCTCGCTTGCACTTGCCGACCCCCCGAACTGCTGTCGCAGTTCATTTCGGATTGCTTTGCAATCCGATGCTCGCTCATTGGATACGTTCTTAACGTCTAGCTTTTGTATACTTTTCTGAACACTGAAGTTCCGAAAACTTTTCACTGTAGAAAAGTCTAAACCTGTGAATTTCAATATTAATTTGAAAATTGCAAACAGTTCACATATTTTTCTTAATCACACTATTCTAAATTTCAGTTGTTGAGAAAAGTAACTGTTGTAAGTTTTGTTTTAATGTCTTTCCCACCAGAGGGATAAAACCATGTGTTGTAAAACAATATGAAATAGTAGTCTGCCACTGAACACCGGATGTAAAGCATCGGCTTTGATGAAAATAATTTTGTGAGAATTTTTTTTGATAATTCGATGAGAATTCACCCGATTAGACATATTATCCACACTACGTGCTCTTGCGCGCCGAAGCCTTTCAATTAAAACGTATTAGCGTTTTATATAATATAGATTAGCTATATGATGCTCACTACGTGCTCTTGCGCGCCGAAACCTATCAATTAAAAATGAAAACTATTGCCAACGCGAGAAAAGAAATATCATCGGTTTTATTGATACATACATATTAGCGTTTTATATAATATAGATTTTAGAATTCTAAATATTAACTTAATATTTGCAGCTTAATTTTTTTTGTTGTTTAATGTAAGTTTGAAATGTATAAAATGAAAATAACTGCGTGACCAGTTTCTTTTTTAATTCACTGCAATTTCAAACTAGATATTAATTTCCCGATAATAAGTGTCTTAGTAAACTAGCAAGCATTTATTTGCATCCAATTTATGCGTTGAAATCATTGATTTATTCTTATTGAATAATTTTCTAGAGGAAAAAAATAGTAACTATACTATTATTTATAATGAAACCATTACCCTGGTGCCAGAAACCCTCCAGCACAGCAGTGAGTGTTTCAGATTAATTTCCACCTTAAATTTTTTTTAAAATAATAACAAATGGAGAAAAAAGTGCCAGCAGAAAAAATTTACAACAAGTAAAAATTAATAATAAAACAAAAAAAGAAAAGCTTTTTCTATCTTCATTTATGAAGGTTAAAGAATTTTTCCCCCTTTTAAAAATTTTTTTCTTTCTGAAAATAGACATACTTAACCCTCTACTTACGGCGCTTAGTGCGATGAAGCCCGCCATTCTGGTTCACCTGTTATACGAGCTGTAAGCAAAAGGTTAATGTTTATTTTTCTAGTTATTGTGTTATTCCTCTGCAAAATACCTGTGAAATAGTATGGTAAAGAATTTCATTTGAAGAAACTTTAAATGAGCATAAATCAGAACGTCATAGATTACAATTCTGTTAATTTCTTCTTTTTTTTTTATGAGAGAAGTTTTTATTTCAATGTTATCAAATGGAAGTTAAACCCTCCTTTGTGTTATCTTTATTGGTCTTAAAATTATCATTTTTTTTCCCTTTTGGGCTAAGCTAAAATATAATAATAAAATATTCAAATTATATTTAAGTAATATTTTTCTTCATAACTTTATTATATTTATTTTTTGAAATTATGATAAATCTGTTTAAGCTCAATTTTTCCTATAAGAAAACCTCTCTTATGTTGCAGACATATTTGAATTTCTGAAATTTGCACTGTAAATTCTGCTATTCTGCAATCCAGGGATGAGATTCTTCCGCTTTTTAGCGGATTTCCGCTATTTTCACTTTTATCTCTTAAATTTCAGCTTTTTTTATCAAAAATTCAGATTTTCTAAAAATTTCATTTTTTTATAAGTATTCCGCTTTTTCAGAAAATTCACCGATTTTCAAAGAGAAGCAGAAAATTCAAACTACATAGCTACCAATCCTTTCTCATTTTTACTTATTTTACCTATTTTCTCCCCTTTTACATGCAGCAGATAAGATTTTCCGAATTTTTTACCCGCCCTCCAGATAGATCCGATTTTCAAAGTTCAAACTACGCTGCTTCTGACAAGCCTTTTAGAGGTCCCAAGCCTGGAATCTGCTAATATCTCGATTCTTATTCACACGATTTTAATATCAATCATAGCTTTTCATATTTGCGTGTTGCGATTCTTATTCACGCGATTTGAATATTGTATGTTGCGATTCTTATTTACGAGATTTAAAAATCCGATATTGTGATTCGTATTTACGTCTTTTTAAAAACCTATGTAGCGATTTGTATTCACGCAAGTTTAAAATTCAATGTGTTGATTTGCTCATGCGGTTTATAATATCAAACANATCTACGGTATCCTTGGCTCATAAAACCATTATTATAAAACAATGTTATATTTTAAATTAATTTAATTATTCTCATATTATGTCAAGACATGATGTCAAATTGATTTGCAGCATTTTTTTCTCATAAACATTTCTTTTTAAAACTTTTTCTTGCTTTTTAACTAAAATGCCTAGATCTTCAATTTTTATTTTATTTAGAATAATCTTATGAAACTTTGTGTCATTAGGAACTTTCTGCTATCAATTATTAGAATATTCTCCTTTTTTTGTAATTATTATTTACATCTGTTTTGTTATACCTGCTAAGTTACTTTATGTAATTATAATATAATTTTAAAACTCTAAATATTAACTTAATATTTGCAGCCTACTTTTTTTTTCGTTGTTTAGTGTAAGCTTGAAATTTATAAAATAAAAATAACTGCATGGCCAGTTTCTTTTTTAATTCACTGCAATTTCAAACTAGATATTAATTTCCTGATAAGTGTCTTAGTAAACTAGCAAGCATTTATTTGCATTCAATTTATACATTAAAATCATTGATTTGTTCTTATTGAATAATTTTCTAGAGGAAAAAAATAGTAGCTACTGTTATTTATAATGAAACTATTATGAGTATCATTACCCTGGTACCAGAAACCCTCCAGCACAGCAGCGAGTGTTTCAGATTATTTTCCACCTTAATTTTTTTTTTAAATAATTAAAAATGCAGAAAAAAATGCCAGCAGAAAAAATTGACAACAATTAAAAATTAAAAATAAAACAAAAAAGAAAAGCTTTTTCTCTCTTCATATGAGAAAGCTAATATTTCCCCCCTTTTTTTAAATTTTGATACTGAAAAGTGGCATACTTAACACTTTGCTTACGGTGCTTAGTACGATTAAGCCCACCATTATGGTTCACCTATTATGCCAGTTGTAAGCAAAAGGTTAATGTTTATTTTTCTAGTTATTGTGTTATTCCTCTGCGAAATGCCTGTGATATA
Organism: Parasteatoda tepidariorum; assembly: GCF_043381705.1. Classification (NCBI taxonomy): domain Eukaryota; kingdom Metazoa; phylum Arthropoda; class Arachnida; order Araneae; family Theridiidae; genus Parasteatoda; species Parasteatoda tepidariorum. The sequence continues at coordinate 18,755,118 of NC_092211.1, forward strand.
GTATGGTAAAGAATTTCATTTAAAGAAACTTTAAATGGGCATAAATCAGAACATCATAGATTACAATTCTGTCAATTTCTTCCTTCAATGTGAAAAGAATTTATGTAAATGTTATCAATTGGAAGTTAAACCCTTCTTTGTGTTATCTTTATTGAACTTCGAATAATTGTCTTTTTTTTTCTTCTTTTATACTAAGCTAAATTATGATCATAAAAGATTCAAATTATATTTAAATAATATTTTTCTTCATAACTTTATTATATTTAATTTTTTGAAATTGGCTAAATATGTTTTAGATTAAGCTCAATTTTTCTTTTAAAAATCTCTGCTAGACTGCGTTGTAGCAGACAAATTTGAGAGCACTGTAAATTGGCTCTCTAAATTCTGCTATCGCAGTCATAATTTCAATTATTTGATGATTATTTTTACTGTAATTATGTGATTATTAATTTTTGTGTAATTATTTGGTGATTATCTCTACTGTAATTTTTTGATGTATCCTACTACTTTAAATATTTTATGATCATCCAACTGTAATTATTTGCTGATTATCACTACTATATACTACATGTTTCCTTAATGATTTAATATAGATATATGAAGCCTCTTCTAACTCATAGTAGACCTACTCTTATTGAAACTCTACCTTCTTTTTGTCACTCTATTGCAAGAGTACTCACAAGCACTCAGCAGCTCTCCAATGTATAGTACCTTTTCTCATTCAGATTTTTTTTTCAATTGAAATTAGCTTTTGAATTTTGTACAACCTAAAAACTACTGTATTAGAATGATTTGCACCCTAGAATTTTGTTTTTAGTTTGCCCTGATATATTAAAAAGTAATAATAAAAAGTGTGAAAATGAACACAATTTTATGAGGAAATGATTTTAATTTTTTTTAATGTTAATCTTAATTTATTATACATACAAGCTAGTGTTGTAGTTAAATTTTTAACCTAAAATATGCTTTGATTTGCCCAGTTTGAATTGAGAAATAATATTTGAAAGTGGTAAAAAGAACTTTTTTTTTTAATCTATTGATTCTCCAAATGACTAATTTTCAATTTTAATGAGCCTCTCTAACTGGCAAATTTTTGAATGTAATTATTTTCTTGCTGCAATTAAATATATAATCTACAAGTTTGTTTTGCGTTTCCCTGTCATATTTTAATTAAAAAAAAATCTTTTAAAATAAGAGAAAAAACTCAATTTTGTAATCATATGGTTCTCTAAATAGCTATTTTTTTTAATTTGAATGAGGTTCTTTAAAAGGCTAATTTTTTAATTTAAATAAGCTTCTATAAAGACTAATTTTTTCGTGCTAATCATCTCTTGTTATAAGTTATGCGACCCACAAATCTTGAAACAGAATAATTTGTAACTTACCAATGTGTTAAGGCTTGCCCTATTTTATAGAAAAACGATATGTAAAAGTGAGAATCATAACACAATATTCTGAGTAAATGATTCTCTAAACAGCTAATTTTCAATTATTATGAACTTCCTGGAATGACTATTTTTTCAATGTTTATCTTTTCTTGTTAAATGACCTGTTGTGTATCATAAATATTGTTTCAAAATTAAAATTAAACTCATATAAGGCATACATACATGATACTGAATAAGGCATTTTTACATGAAAAATTCTTATAGGATATCCTGATAATAAAATTTAAAAAGTTAAATCTATCAAATATTTTTTGCGAAGTATCAGAGATAATTGTGCTCCGAAAAAAATGTGCATTTCCGGATTTTTCGCTAATTGCGATCCGGAAACCTAAGGTCCAGAAGTTTAAAGAAATCATCGATCACATTTATGTATAAAAATTCTTGTATATTTTATTTAATAATATTAGAACTAGAATTTATATTTGGAATCTCTTTCATTTGTAAATATTTTTTTCTGGTAGAATAAACAATGTGATTAGAGATAAAAGTAAACTTATACATAATTAATAATTTAAATTATGCTGCATATAATTTATTTAGAATTTCATGTTGTGAAAATATCAATGATTTAAATTTACAAAGACATTAATTTTTTGAAATGCCTCACTACTGATTTTACTCAAGAAATTTTCAGGATTTTTAAGTTGGGCTCACAATCACCCCTGTTTGCCATTATGTTAGGCTTTAAAATTTCATTCATGAGGTAAAATGCAGCAACAATTAAGGGCTTTAAAAAAAAAAAAAAACTAATCAGTTTATTAAATGTATAAAATAAATTGTAATTCATCATAGTAGTCAGTTTTTCTTAAAATGTATGAGCTTAAAATAATTTATAAATATTTCATTACATATATTTATTTTGATTGGTTTTCCATTTTGATTGGCTCCATTTTCCACCCTCTGAAATCAAACCGAAAAATCTGGAAAAAGAGTTCTTTATCAGAAACTAGTTATTTTATCATGATCATATAGTCTTTGAAAACTTATTTGCATTTTGTTAATCAGGGCTGATTGTGCTCCAGAAAAAATCCGGATTTTTCGCCAACAGTGATCCGGAAGTTTCCGGAGATCAAAGGTCCAGACGTTTAAAAAAATCATTGATCATAGTAGTTTCCGGAAATCAAATTTTCAAAGGTGGAACTTAAAAACACAGTTTATTTTATTTGTTTGTAAGGGGGTGCCAAGAGATACTTTATAAACTTATATTCATGATTAATATTCATTTTTGATCAGTAAATAGTTATTATAATCAGAAACTCAAAAAAGAAAGACATATTTATAAATTTCAATTACTTCTCCAGGTTATCATAGGTATGTGTAAAATTTTAAATATATTTCATATTTTAAATAAAATAGGAAATATTGAGAAAAGGAAGAAAAAAACCTTGTTTAAATTTTTTTCAATTTAAACTGTTTCTTTTTTTCTTTTTTTAAACTTAGGAAATTTTCCGGAATTTTGACTTGGGCTCACAATCACCGCTGGTTAATGTATATAGTGCTTAAAAAGTACTTAAAAGTGCTTATTTTTTGTTGAGAGATTTGGCTACACACCCTACTATAGTTTCAAGAAACTCCTGTAATTATAAACCCATCTTATTCCTTCATACTCTTAATGATACTTTTCTATAGGACGAGACACCGAAGGGAGAAGATGAAGATTCAGATGCAGATCTGTGCATGGAAGAAAACCTTCCTTATAGTGATCGCTCAAACGGCCATCCAGGTATATCTACGGTATGTATAATTATTGGCATAATTTTTTAAAAATATATTTGCTGATGACATTTATGCAGTTATTGTCCCTATCTACAAATAAATTGCAGTTAATCTTTTCAATCTGTTCTTTTTTCCCCAATTAAACCCATCTCTTCCAACTTAAAGTCAATTTCCACTTTAATGATTTTTAAGCTACCCAGATGGTGTGGTGGGCACTATCGTCATCTACAACCCCTTTGGCTATGGTTTGATTCCCTTTGCCGAAGATGAGCCGTTTGATTGGATTGCACTTCCTACGATAATATCTTAGTCATGTCTATTGTAATAACTGGCAGTTTTAGAGTCAAAAAAGTACATTCACTGTTGTGCTGCTGAGAAGTGGAATGCTGAGGCCATCTGATTACTACCATTATCTGCTCTTCAATCTAAATTATGGTAAATTATTGCATTCATGTGCCAATATTGTTTTTTGGGTCATCATTAAGGATGAATTTCAGGCTGTCGCCTATAAATCATTTTAGTGTTAGCTTCTATCAATTTCCGTGCTTTTTGAATTTGATACCATAAAATAATGTTAAATCACAGAAAAGCATTTTCTACTCTCATATAACTTTAAAAAAAATAGTTTGTTGTTTTCAAGATGCAAAAGACATGATCAAGTGTTTTTTTTTCTATAATCAATTGTAAGTTTTTCATATGTATAAAAAATTAAGGACTGATAAGAAGAAAAAAAAAATAGTTACGGTTCTCTCTCCTCCTAGCTAGTTTCTATGACCACCATCTGCTACTCAGTTGTGCTAATTTCTTTTGTCTTCCTTTTATTAAATATTCTCATTATTATTTTTTTGTTTGGATTCATGTAGTAGGAGACAAGGTTATACTAGGTTCAATTCCTAGGATTGGTTGTAAGTTAGATCAAATTATAATTGCTGTGAGCTGACTGTGATTGGAATCAAACTTTGTTTCATTTGTTGTTTCATACATCAGATTTAAGGTTACTGAGGCATTTGGTTTTTCAGTTACTTTTTGATTGTCTAAAGAATATAATAAACCAGGATTATGTTAGTGATACTGGTTTACTAAATTACTAACAAAGGTGCCTACTATGAGGTTTTTTATGTCACTTTATGATACGAAACATAAGTTTTCCCTAAAAGTTTAAAAATTTTCTAGAAAGATACTCTTATTATTTTTTTAATACGTGAATGTCCATCTATTTTTAATAATGATTTGACAAATTTAGAAAAATCTTTTCTTTGTTTAGGGAGGAGTTTTTTTTTTATTTGATAAATAAAATCAAAGCCATCCTTATTAAATTTTTATAAATTCTGATCTTTAATGTTAATAATACTGTAAAAAAATATTGCTGGTTCTATATTCTTTTTATCTTTTGTTAGCAATAGTTTTAAATGTCATTTTTTTGTCTTTATACATTCATTACTGTTTGTAAAAATGGAATTTGGTTGATCTTTTTTTTTTTGCTCTGGTGTGCTAAAGTGTTCATAATTTTATAATACAATATTATTTTCAGAAATCAAATTGATTTAACAAGCTATAATTTTTACTATAAAATAAATATCTTCACTGAAAAAATGACCTTTTTTCATTATAAAATAGATATTTTCCAATGTAAAAAAGATATTTCCCACTGTTAAATATGTATTTCCATCTATTAAAAAGTTATTTTTCACTGTGAAATAGGTATTTGCCGCTATAAAATGAATTCCCACTTTAAAAAATCTGTTATTAGTGTACTAAATAATGGAAATAAAAAAGCACACTTTCAGCTCTTAATTTCTTTAAACAAAAAATTTAAAGTGCATGATTGAATAGGAATGTAACGAATATTCGGCCCTTTTGACGAATGTTAAACCAAATATTCAGCAGGGTTTTTTTTTCCTTCCCCCCTTTTTTTTTTCTAAAATTTACAATTTTATGTTCTGTAAGACAAATGAAAGAGCAAAGTTTGAACAATTGAAATTAGATAACTTAACTAGATTAAAATACAGCAATGTTATAAGGTTTAATTCAGATTTTTAACGTTGAATTTTTTGTTTAAAAATTAATAACCATTTTTGTTTTGATTTTTTTTCTAGCTTTTTCTTTTTCAAAAACTTTTGTTTTCATCAATGTATTTATTATGACACTGCAATTAAGAGGGTTTCTATTATACTTAATTCTTTTTTCTTTACTTTCTTTCAAAAAAATGGTAATTAGAGAACTGAGATGCTCTGTTTTAAATTTTTTAAAAATTAAGCTCGATTTTTATTTTTACTATAGGCGTATTTATGGTGCCTCAGCATTTTTAGAAGCATTTCTAATAGACTATCTTTTTTAATATTTTATGAATACTTTTTTTTTCTGAAAAATAATATTTTTAGCATTAAAGTGTTTTCTTTTAAGAATTAGGGGTGTTTTTTTTTCTATTTCTCTTTTTTTCAACTTTACAACATTATTATTTTTTTTAATACTTGTTAGTTGGGTATTAGTTATCTTGAATATTTCTAATGGATAGCTATTATTGTTTTTTCCTTTTTACTTCATATCTATAATATTGCTAAATTTTGATTATTTTCAATAACTAAACTTATTTATAAATTTAAAAAATGTATTAATGATTTTTTTAGAAAAAAAAAATTGTTATTTGGCCGCCAAATATTCTGCATTCGGTGATTTTTTTTAGCTGAATATTCAGCTATACGGCCAATTCACTATTCGTTGCATCCCTACTATTGAACATGCTATTGCTTTCTAATCAAAGTTTTTTATATGTAGTATTTAAAATACTCTATTGTATATACAGGATTTTTTTCTTTCAAAACCAGCTTAAGTTTGCTGTATAAGCATAGACTTTGAGTTTTTTCATTGAAAGCTTTGTTTTTTGTTTGCAAGTTATTATGCAAACACAATCCTTCCAAAAATATTAGAGTTTCGAAATTTTTAATGTGCTATGTAGTATTTTTCTGAATATTCAGTATTTCTAGAAAACTGTTTTGTTTGTAGGTTGAACTGGAATTTCCAATAGTGTGCTCGTCTAAAGAACTCGGGTAAAATTCGATATCATTAAAAAATGGCACTAGTTTCACTTTTTTTTTTAGTAGACAATGAATTATGTTATTATTTCACTGTACTAGTTATTTATTTCACTGTACTTCTTTATTTGAATATAGTAAAGGTATTCACTGATATTGAATTTTGCAACTATGGTTTAAGTGATAATTATTTGTGCTTTAGTTTAGATAATATTCACTTTGATTGAAAGAAATCATAACTCTCAACTATATTTGCATGACTATTCCCTCCCCCCACCACTATAATTACATTTATTCTACAATGAGCAAAGTAATGCTCACAAAAAATTATTATTAACTCTTATAAATACTTACAGTGATTACTTTCTACTATGAAGTCAATATTTTTCATTAAAAAGTAGATATTTTTCTTCAAAAAATTGTTACTTCCTACTGTGAAATATATATTATTCATTATAAAATGGATACGTACCTCTGATAAATAAATATTTTTTTACTATAAAGTATATATTTCCCTCTATGAAATCAATATTTCCCTCTATGAAATCAATATTTCCTATTATAAAACACAAACTTTCCATTATCAAGAGTTATTTTTCAGTTTCCATTTTGAGAATACAAAATTCATTGGCAATTTGCCATCATCGATGCAGCAGAAAAATACCTTTGTTATAATACTTTTGTTTGCTTTTGAAATTTTAATTACAGAATTAATTGTTATAATTATTTGTTAAAATGTACTACTTGTGTAAATAATTCAACTTTCAAAGAGAAAAACATTCAAAATTTGATATTTACTGCATCACAAAAATTTTGGTTCTAATAAAAATTTACATTGTGCAAATTTTAAATGCAAACCATTCAAACTAAAATTTACGCTGCACAGATTTTAAGTGCAAAGTATTTGAATTATACATGCATATGCCAAGTGAACTGTCTGAACTAAAGTGCAATTATATAATCCCCCTCTTAAATTAAATTTATTGGGGGAATTGAGAAATATTGCAACATTTTCAATTTCAATGTATAACTACAATCACATTTTTTAAATTTATATTTGTAGATTGAAAAATGTAAGTGTTTTTAGTTTATTTTTTTAAAAATCTTCATTTATATTTATTATTTTAGTTTATTATTTGCTTTTTGCATGCACACTGTTTTAATTCTATTATAGCTTCTTTTTTTTATTTGCTTTATTTCTGTTTTTAGTTGACTATTAGTGTAACACATGCAGCAAAGGATATTAAAACGTTAGTATTCATTTCTTTTTTATGTTGCACTCTTTAAATTGTGTTTTTGTTTTAGGTTGTGTTGTTAAATACAGTGTGTTCCATAATAACTGACCTTATTATGCACTTTTATATTCTCTCTGTCAAAAATGAATTTGTAAAAATATACACAAATTAATATTTAAAAAAGGAAGAAGCAATCTGTCAAATAATTGGAGGGAAGTAGAAATCAAATTGATTGTCTAATGAATCTGAAAGGTGATTCTCATTATTGCCGTTCGACTCCTCTATGTTTCTTTTTTGCAATTGAACAGTTTTCCTTGTCGTTTGTTGTATCTTCTGCAGCAGTGATTTCTTAAAATTTAATAGTATTACTGTTTTATTCTTAAATATAATTTTAACCGATGCATTTTTATCTTGTTGATTCTAAAAACACATATTTATAGTGATTATGGAACGCAGTGTATGAATTAACTCAATCCATTCTCTCCTTTAATTTTTTTAAAAATAAATTTGTATATTTTTTTAAGAGTTTTATGTTATTTCTTTAACTTCTTTTAGCAAATCTGACAGAGAAACAAATGTAGCTTTATCTTTTTGCCAAACTTAGTTTTAAAATAAATAAAAATTAAAAAATTTGTTTAATAAGTATGTTTAGTTTTATAAAATATTTATTATTTGATACCCCTTCAATAATTCAAATTGAAAAATCAAATTTTTTACACCCTGTTTTTTTACGAAAATAAATCTTCCTCTAAACCAGGAATGCTGACCTCTGTACATTTTCTCCAATACAAGTTTTTTCTTAATATTTTATTCTTGTTCGAAAATCAATCCACTTTTTCGGTACAAAAAGAATAAAATTTGTAATGTTATAACCTCACTCATAAATCTCAAGTGTAACATAGAATTTTTTTTTTAGAAATTTGATTCTATTTGTCAATTTATTCTCCTTTAAGAAATCCTGATTCTTTGATTTATTGCAACGCTCCTTTAATTTTTCGATGCATTTTTTGTAAAATGATTTGTCTTTGCTGTTAAAATAGGTTTCGATTTCTACTATCACTTCTTCATTTGAGCTCAATGTCTTTTTTTGGGGCATCTTTTCAAAATTCAAGTAGTCACTGTTGGTGGGAAAACAACTCAAAGCATAATTCATTGAATTTAATCATCTATTTCATTGTTTCGTGATTTGGGGCATTATCTTAATAAAACGGACATATTTTTTTACATGTGAGACAGTTTTTTCTTTTTTGCTTTCTTCTCTTAATCAATCCAATACTGTCATGTAATATTATGCATCAATAGTTTTATTTTTCTCAAAATTTATTAACGAAATGCCATACAAAAATACGGATGCAAAAACGTGCTGACTTTTGAGTTCTTGTTCACTTCGTACAACTTTCGACTACTGTCCACTCGGTTTAGATAAAGAGAGAATCTTTTTGATTTATGTATGCAGTAGTGGATCCATGTTTCATCCATCATTTGAGCAGTTCCAACCAGCTCTCTGAATTGTTAACATGTTTTTGGTCCAATAAACTTTCATTAAAACGTCATGAAACTTTCATTTAAAATTGCAAACACACTTCTGATATCTGAGAGGTGTCAGCTATCTCCATCAATAATGGTTTTTCGAAACTATTTGTAGATTAATTTTTTATGTTTTCTGGAACAACTGCTGATATTGGGTGACTAGAGCGCTCAACACCAACAGAGTTTTTTAGATATTTAAATTCAGCATACCCAGTCAATAATAGTTGGTTTTCTTGGTGTTAAGTCTCCATAGCATATCAAACCACTTTTTGGCTTCAACAGTATTTTTCCTCTTCAAAAAAACAATATTTAATAAACTCTCAATATTTCTTTATACATTTAAAAAAAAATATTACAAAACTAGGGTCAATAACACCACTAGTAATCTCTTAAGTAATTATCAGAATGTCATGATTTTTTCATGTACCATTTGAAAGGTGCTACTATCCAGAAATCATATGAGTGTGTTAACAGTGTTGTCATAAATGTTAGACAGGAGACTTATTGAGTGATGTGCTTGTGAATTTTGTATCTTGATAAATAATTAATTCTGCATGAAAGAAAATTTAGTTATAATTATAACTATTTATATTAACATATTTAGTTTAGTTATAACTTCCATGTTGAGTAAAATTATTAAATTTTACTGTGCATTAACAGTTTGAAAATTATTGTTTGTTAAAATTATAAAGTTTAAAATATTAACCTTATTATAAGTATTTTTTATTGATTTAACATTTTATGCAATATTTGCTATTTCTGAAACAAACCCTGCATTAATATTCTGACTGACAAACCCTTCATTTTAATTTGTGTAATTCTGACTGACTAGAAAATGAGTTTCACATGGTTAATTATTAAGAAAGTTTTTTTCAAAATACAAAAGTTCAAATTAAAAATTCCTAATTGCAAAATTGTTGCACCGAAATTTATTCACCCTGTTGTAAGCTACTTGATTTTTTTGTTGGTAGATTTTTATGAAAACTTTAAGACTTATTTGCACAACATTTTTTAAATAAANTTTTTAATGCGAGAATATAAAAAAATATGCGAGATTCTCGCGTTCTCGCGCTGTAGTGAAAACACTGTATGAATAAACATAAACAAATTTGAATTTGCATGCAAGAATGTTGAAAGTTATTCTTCTTATAAAATGGTGACAAAAAAAATTTAATTTTTTCATTAGATCTTTGATACTTAAAATTTCTGTTTGCCTGATGTTTTTTTAATAGTGTGTTTAAAATTATAAAAGAAATAAAAATTACTTGACTTACTTAGATTTATCTGACAATTTTTAAATGTCCTTGAATTTTCTCCCATTAAGGCAAAAATATAGATGTTAACTAAATTTATTTTCTGATCGCTATCTTAAAAGAAAAAAAAAATTAATAGTTTAAATTATTTACATAATTATTGAAATGTAATTTTTTTCTTTTGTTTGTTTCAGAATAATGTTACAGTTGCTATGACAAGCGTAAATCAATACCCAGTTTCTGATTGGTTAATTTGTAAATTTTGTAAAATATATAAGCGTTTTTTTTTTTTGTTTTTTTTTACCTTTTATGAATTATTTAAATTTCCATAAATTCAGTAAATTAAACTTAAACTACTAAAATGTTACTTTTTTTATTGTTTTCAGAGAAATTTTTACAATTGCTATGACTCCCAAAAATGCAATAATTACATAGCGGGATTTAAAAATTATATAGGCCTTACCTGCCCGGGAAAGTTACTAAATAGAATAGATAAATGATACCAAAAGGGAGGAAAATAGTTTATTATATTTTATGAGCCCAAAATGTTGTATTTAATTATATAAATAACAAATAAGTAAACAGAATTAACTTTTTTTTTTTAATTTTCCTAAACTTACTAATTTTTATGAAAAAAAAAAAAAAAGATTATCCCAATCGTTGTGCATAGGAAAATAATTTTTTCAAGAGTTTGTAACATTGTTTGAAAATTACACGTTGAAGGGCATGTACTTGCCAATAATACTTATTAACTGATAATATTACTTTTTCATACAGTATAATGTACTACATTTACAGTATTAATACTTTTTCTTGCTTAAAAACTTCACTTTTAGTACCTAACACTTCTTAGCTAATAATTATACTACTGATTTATACTTAATACTAAAGTGATGATGTAAATAAAATGTTATTATATAAGTTTTTAGACAAATTAATTGTAGCTGCATTCATATTTTTCATTAATATACATTCAAAAGAGATGTTCGAACATGTAAAACTTTCCTTCTAACTGGTATTTTGCAAAGAACATGTAAACATTTTAACGTTTTTTTAGTTTGCTATATAGAAGCATGCAATGTCATTTCAATGTCTAAGCAATTTGTTAGTTCTAAAAAGGAGAAAAAATATAAAATTTAGAACATAATTAAATGATTCATCATTTCTTTTTACTTGTTATACATAAATAGTACTTAATATTTCTTATATTGCATTTAACAGTCTAAATATCTTTACATAATATAGGGGGCATCCACAATAGAGGGTGAACTTGGAATCGCTGGACGACTGTCGGAGTTTCCGAATTCTCGAGTTCGTATTCCTGGGCTGTCAGGCGAATTTGTTTGAGTGATGTGCTTATTTATTGTACTTTCTGCATGAGCAATGTCAATTTATATGTGTTGCAATAGAACAGGCACAAACTGTGCACAGAATATGTTTGAGCAATCATTAGATTTATTATTTAAAAGCCTATTGTATATTTTTGATATGATATTTGTTGTCCTTCATCTTCACTGTATAAAAAGTTTTTTCTCTTTTTCACTTTAATAGCTTTTTTGTGTAATGTTTTGTAATATATGTATGTTCAATCCCCTATTGTCTGTCTTTACTTGTAATTTGCCTATCCAGATGTGGTTTTCTAGTAGTTAAAAAAAAATTCCTTTTATTTGGTTAATAATTTTATTTTGTTCCTATAAAAAAGTTTGCAATAGTTGCTCTGTTTCAGTGTATCCTAAATGAAAAATTTTCATTTTAATTAACAGTTACTAGCGTTATTTTTAAATTAATGAAATTATTAAGCAAATCGGAAGTGAATTGATTGTGGGAGTCATTTTTCATACAATTGTTTCAAGTAGTAGGAAACTGAAAGCGTGTTACAAAAGAAAATTAACATGCGATTACTAAAATTGTTTGTCAAAAAAATCATTAATCTTTTCTAATTTTTATCAAATTAGAAGTAGATATAGGTTATGTAAATTTTTTAAGAAATTTGTTTTTATTATGCTGTTTAAAAATGGAAGAAAAAGCAGCAAAATTATCTGGTGGTTTTACATTTTTCTTTATTTAACACAGGATAGTTATTTTAATTATTATGTAACTTCATAATCTAATTGTATATAGATTAATGTTATAACAGTTTTTAAAGTTTTATTATTTTTATATTTAATAAAGTTAAATAAACACTTTATATAACTGTTCTAAAAGGAGTAACTTTATTCTTTTTTCACCTAACAAAAATTTACTATGCAATTACCGAATAAATTAGAAATAAGAGAAAATCTGAGTTATAAACAGTTAATAAATTTCAAAATGGAAGATTTTTTATACTATTAACTAACACTGATCATTATAATCATCATATAATTTTTCTTTTAATTAAAAAGTGGGATAAAAAAATCAAGTTATTAAAAAGCTTGTTTTTAGTATTATTTTTCACTTAAAAAAAGTTCCAAATTATTGCTCTAAATGTTGACAGTCTTATATTTTGCTCTATATTTAATACAGGTTGACCATTTTTATCAGAATGTAATTTTTTATCAAAATGTAAATAATAAAATATTGCAGCAGTTTTCAAAAGAAGTAATATGTTTTTTAACAAGTTATTGGTAACTGTTCTAAAAATTGAACCTCACCTCTTGCACTATAATTAGGATTGATTATTGTAGCCACAATATATTATCTCAACAAATTGAGTTGAATTGAAAAAAAAGTTGCAGGTTATTGTTCTAAAATGGAAAATTGTGCATTTTAATAATAATGATTTTGCATTAAATTGTAAATAAAGATAGGCACAAAACATGTATTTTTAAAAATCTGATGTAATAATATTTGCTAAAAATAACATTTTTTAAAAAGAAAGTAAAGTTTTAAATATGTAACAATATTTTTATAATTACTGTCTAATTGTTACATGTATATTACATTAGCTTCAGAACAATTCCTAATTTATAACAACCATGTAAAGTAACTGCTATTTCCAATTATAAGTAAGTTTATAATTTAGGAATTAGTGAGTTATATTGATTTTAAAGTTATTAAACTGCAAACCATTTCTGGATAGATTTCTTTCATTGTTAATCCTTACCTTTTCTTTCTAATTGATTTCTTTGTCATACAATATATAATGTGAACTTTCATATCTATAACAGTTTGAACTCTGTGTGATGCTTTTATGTATGTTTATATATGAAGAATTACTTGTCTGTATAATATGAGGCATATTGCCCCTACTTAGTTTCCATTCGCTGTGATACTTGCATACATGTTGCCAGTTTATTTATTGTCTATTCAGAACGTGAAGTATGCAAACTTTATTACATAGGTTGAAATGTTGGTAGACAGTTAATTGCAGGGGGGAAACAATTACTAAAGATTTTTCATATTTTCTTCAGTTTCAATTATGAAATTTTAGAAAGTTTTTAAAAATTTTGTAAGATCTAATTTTCCGGTTTTTTTAAACAACCCTTTAGTTAATTTCTAATGAATTAGTACAAATCTCCACTTATTTTTCAATTTGGAAACAAACTCTTATTTTTTTATGGATCAACTTATTTATTTTCTCTGTAAATAAATTCAAACCAATTGATGTAAAGTGAAATAAACAAAGTTCTTTAGGTTGATACATAGTTTCCCTATACACACGTATCATTGATACATCTATATAGAGAAAATGGAATTTCAGACAAAATTTCTACATTTCTGATTACAGGATATTAGCTGGCCTAGACAAGATTTTTCAAAATGCTTATTGAAATTGGAAGTTGCAAAACTTTGGTTCTAAAATAAATGAAATGTAGTTAATAAAAAATAATTTATTGAAAAGTGGGCTTTAGATAGTTAATCAAAGTGGTAAACAGCATTCTTCAATACTTACTTTGTTTAAAAGATAAAATCCTAAACAAAGTTTGCATAATTCCCAAAATACTAAACCAAGTAAGCAGCTTCATGTGTTGCTTAAGGGTAAGGAGAATTGAGTCAAGTATGCAAAGTTAAGGCTATAAAAAACAGCTTTCAATATGAAACCTGAATTATCTTTTGGCAGATTTGCTGCAATGTAAGTTTAGTTAGGGATATTAGTTCAGTTGCATTACTATACTCTTTTCAATGAGAACTGGTAGTGCAAGACAACATAAAGGTTTGCTGTTAATCACCAAATTCCCTTTTACTTCTTTGCTGAGTCAGCAATTCTTTTTGTATTAACCGCTATTCAGATAAGTGATTTTGACGCCAAATTGCTGAAAGGTTATGCCAGTGCTTTTGGCATAACCTTGACACCAATCAGCCAACGGTTCTGGTTAAACAGAGTATGAGGATTTATTACTGATAGTAAAATTTACATTTCTGTTATCTCTTTTTTTTACTGTAAGATACAATTTTTATCTGCATTATAACTCTCTATCAACAAATCTGCCTATAAAATAAAGTTTATCCTTGAAAACTCTTGCTGCTTTACAGTTTGAGGCACTTTAATAATCATTGCTTAGTTACCTAACATTCTGACGAAAAGAGTGATGTTATCCGAAATGAGTGATTGAATGTTAAAAATGCAAAAATTATAATTTGTGGTTTTAAAATAAAATGAAATATGCATTATGAAACACAAATGTGCTGTTAAAAACACAGGATGTCTAGCAAAAGAATATCCGACATCAATACTAAATAACTCTCAAACGATTGAAGATAAAATGTGTATTGATAGTAAAAGCTGTAAGTTTTCTCTGTATGTATGAAATTCAAAGCCCTTGCTAACTAATTCATTTATAAGTTTTCAACTTCCCAAAGTAATCAGATAGCTAAAATTTGGAACATGTATTCTTTATGAGATAAATAGAAAAACTGAAGTTTTATTTTGATATTTTGTAATTATCTGGATAATTGGCCTTATTTTGCAAAATAACTCATTTTTTCTAAGATAAAAGTCTCTAAGGTTCTTTATGAGATGGGTAGAAAAAGAAAATAAAAGTTTCATTTTGATATTTGTAATTAAATGGTTTCAAATCTTTTAATTTGCATTTGAAATTCTAATAAGGATTCAGAACAATGCTGTCAAAAGTAGCAGGAAATAACATTGTTCCCCAACTAAAACGTTTATTTCGTATTAAAGAAAGGCAACCTGAAGCAGTAAAGCTATGAGTTCATGTAGGTGAAATAACTTGTCCTCTCAGACGAATCTAGTATATCAAAAAAAGATAATTGCCATACCATTTCAAGTACTCTGGTTTGTTGCTAACTGCTAAAAATGTTGCTAAATTCTGTACAGAGCTTTAAATGTAATCAAAAGGTGATAATGTAGGCTTTTATAAGTCTGTTTCAACGCCATCATTTCTTTACGATTACATCACTATCGGATTCCTTTTTTGTGTGTGTAATTAAAATTGATAATTATATACAAAAATCTTACAGCTTCTATTAATATACTGTTTATTTTATCTTCTTTTTTTTTTAAATTATTGCATTTTAAAATCGGAAATCATTTTCCATGGCATACACTGTATGTTCTTGCTAAACTGTACTTAAATGAGAAGTATTAAAGAAATTTCTGAAACTGATTTCTTATATAAGTCTGTGAAAGGTATAATTCTCCTTTAAATAATATTCATATTATTACATTCCCCATTAATTCTATATTATTACTTGTAATGGGTAGCCTTTTAAACCTTAGTTATTTCTAGTCTTAAAATTGCAAGTTTGAGTTAACAAACTTTATGTGGCGATAAAGTTCAATTATTTTTTTTGAATGTGTATAATTTTTTTGTTTTCTATTTTAATTATCACCTTTTAAGTTTTATATATTTTTGTTATGTAACTCAAATTGATGTAAAGAAAAATTGACAAGTGATGCCATTTTCTGTGGGAGTAATTCAAATAATACATAATCCTGTTTTGTCACATAATATTTCATTTTTTCCCCTTCTTGGCAAAAATAAGAAAATCCCCCTCCTGTAAATCAGTTCTGAAAAAAACTTTTGATAAATGTAACTAGTAACAGTTCACTTAGCTGAAATGAGATTACTTCTCTGTTTTAAGAATTATACAGAGAGTTCGAAAAGTATTAAAATGGTGTGATGTCTAGAGAAATACACATGATGGGGTACAACTTGAAAATCATTCTAGTAATTATAAAATGAAAATTAGAAATATTTTATTTCTAAAATAATCAAATATTTTTGCCAATAACTTCAAGGTTATAATTTGCTTTAAAATATTTTTTGTGTATAAATATGTGATTTTATAACAAAATGTTTTTGAAAACATTGCACAAATTTGTTGAAAAATATTTCTTTCTTTCGATAACAGAAAGGGCAATTCATAAGACGAAATGTCTATTTGTATAAATATATATGCCCGGTGACTGAGTGATAGCACTTCATGCTCTCTTGCCACAGGTGCTTGGATGGATCCTCAGGCCAGGCAAGGCTGACTCACTCTTTCATCCCTTCAGTGAGTCTATAAAATGAGTACATAGCATGCTTGGGAACTAAACACTCTGGGTTTCGGGTTCGGCTGACCACCCAACCGGAACATCCGCTCTTACACCCCTGAGCCTAAGGTCAAGAAAACTGAGATGGGCACAATGGGCCTTGGCCCTCTATGGGCTATCGTGCCAGTTAGTTTAGTTTACATATATATATATATGTTTAAGAAAGCTGAGAATTTATTTTAATAATTAAATATGCCAGACTGCATGTTTAAAAATATCGTTGGGATAAAACATACATTGTAATGCACAGAAAGCGCCGGAAGAAACCTTTACCCTATTAAATCTACCGTCCCAAAATAAGGACAATATATTAACAATTTAAAAAGTAAAAATATCAGAAAATATGTATTGTTAAATAATTTTTTTATGTAATAAATAACATTAATTATAAAATGATTGATTATAAGAATAAATACAATATCTTAACTTTTCTTATTGCCTTTTTATTATCCGGAAAATCAACACTTTTGCTGTAATCAAACATCTGTTTTAATTCTGAAAATCTGTTTCCATTTATAGATAAGTATTAAGAACAAATACTCAGGATATTTGTTGTATAATTTTCAAAAGATCTGACAAATGTAGTTCCCTTGCGGAATTTTTAAAGAAAGCATCCCAAAATGCATAAATGCGTTGAACATTTCTCTGCCTTCTCGGACATCCTGTATATTATTTTTATGAACCATTCATTTCTTACTTAAGGCATATAGCCAAATCACATAAACTATATTCTTATGTGTAATTATTGGGTAGTTAGTGTTTTTGCATTTTTTTATTAATTATAAAAATACGGAGCAATGATTTAAAAACTGCAATCATTCATTATTTTTAACCATGCTAAAAATTACTCTTAAAAATAGGTTAATATTAAGAAGTAAAGGTACTCTTCTGAATGAAATTTGAAAACAGTTATTGACCATTCCTCTAAAAAGAATTTCTGGCTTTAGTCTTGTGTATATAGTTTGAACTTTTCCCCTTCATTTTTTGTTAGCGAACTTCATCCCTTCCATCTCATATGTAATAATTGAGCAATCCCCATTTTCAGTTTTTTTTAAGTATATTTTGCTAAATAAGAGACAACGTTCATAGATTTATAAGAAATATGTAATATTCGAGCAATACCCATTTTTTGTTAATTTTACTTATATTTTGCTTAATAGACAATTTTCATAGACTTATAAGGAGAATCTTATATTTTGTTACCATGTCCACAATACAAACTTATGTAAATTTTATTACACTAATTATAATTTTTCTTATACATTTGTGTTCCGTTTAACTGAAAAGGGTTTTTTTTTCTTCCTTCTCTTCATTTTGAAATCATCATTCAGATTTGTATTGATGTTAAAATTAATGCTTATTCAGAGTTATTCCATAATGTTGAGCTAAAGCATCACACCTTCTGCTTTACAAATTGTTAAACATTTGATGCCAAATTGTTTAGAAATATGAAAAATTTTATTACCAATTGTTATCTTTTTGAAATATTTTAAAATAAAACAATGTTTAATTCTGGCTTAAATACTCTGAGAGAGAAAAAAAAATTATTTCAAAAAAATATTCTTAAAATATTTGCTTGTTTTACTTCTGTTAGTGTAAGATTGAAAAAGAATACTGATTAATATTTTACCTGTCATTATTATACTTATATTTAAATAACTTGATCGAAACATTTTATCGATTTCCTGAAAATATTTTTACTACTTAGTCATGTATTTTTTGACAATGATTCGTGACTATAAATGTGAAGAATTTCCACAGTACAAACTTATTTTAAAAATTTTATAAATTGTTTAATACCAATTATAATTTTTTTTAAACATTTCTATACATTTGTATTCCTGTCAACTGAAAGAGGTTTTTCTTTTTCAGCTAATTCATTTTAAAATCACCATCCCAATTTATATAGATGCTAAAAATGTTTTTTTTTTTTCATTGATTTATTCCTTTATATAATTTATTTCAATGGTTCCTGTTATCTTGCATATCATTTAACTTAAGTTTTGTTTACATTATTACCATATAAATAAACAAGCTCAATTACTGATATTATATTTATTTAATTAAATAATTTATTTAGATTAAAATATATCTAATCAGGCAAACTTAACTGTTTGTTTATATCATTTTATATTTAAAAATATTTATTACTATCTAAAAACCTATCTTAATAAAATTATGTAGATTTTTTAAAAGATGATTGTATTAAAAACTACATTTTTTTGAAAGTCTATTCTGGTTAAGCTTAGTACCAAGTTTAACCTTTTGATGCAGAATTTTTATTAAGCATATTTTTCATACTTTTTTTTATTATTTTGTATTATTTTAGATCGAAATAAGTAAAAAATATGTTTATTGTTTTAATAATTTATTGTTGTGAAATACAGCATGAAACACCGGTGTCTTTTCTGCTTTAAAGGTAAAAATCTTTCTAACACGGCTCACTTTTAAACAATACTTTTTCAAATTTGCACTTATTCAGATATAAGAGAAACAGTGATTCATCATTGAAATTTCTTTAGTTTACAAAGTCAATTATTGATAAATTTTAAATGGGAATATTTTTTTTAAAAATATTTTAGTACAAATATAATTTCAATAATCTAACCGATTTTTTTAGTAACTAACTGTTTTTTACAACTAAAGAACACCCAAATATATTTTTGTTTGTAATTAGTGCATCAGGAAAAAAAATATATATAAAAAAGGACACTGGTGCCCCATCTGTGTCGAAGGGAAAACTTAGTAAATTGTACTGCTCTTAATTCACAGCCAAATAAGATCAAAATACACTAAGTCAATGTAAATTAAAAATTAATTTAGTTGAATTTTTTAAAAATTTAAAAACATTATTTTAAAAAGTTATTGTAGCAACTAAATAAAATTTTATTTAGAGTTTCAATTCATTTGAATTTTTTAGCTAGAATGTAAGAAGTTTAGTTCATGATTTAAATTTTTTATTATTTCTAAATCCTAATTAGAACTCAAACTTAAGAACATTTGGTTTTAAAATTAAGGTGAAATGTATGAAATATTCCGTTCAATCTTTAAAAAAAAAACTTACTGTATTGGTCAATATTGTAAGAGTATCATTTAATTTATAATTTCAAAATTGTTTTTAAAAATTTGAATTTATTAACTTAGCTTAGTATTAGCTGCTCTATTTTATGTTTTAGAGTTTATAGTGCTTATGAATTTTATTATTCAAGCTTTAGTTAAAAGATATAAAATATAATTTATAATTTATATTTTCAACATTTTTTAAAGCTTAAGCTTTGAGTATTTAGATTTAAAATTATTGAAACTTCATATTAAATAAAATATTTATCATTTTAATTTTGTTTATTATTTCTAAGTTTTATTTAAAATAATATCCCATGTGATAGCATATCAATTTAAGAAAAAAATTTAAACAAGAACTAGAGTTTTAACAACATAAATTTTTCAAACGAATTATAAAGTAAAAAGTTAAATGTCTTGGTTTTGAGGCCATATATTCGTCCGATTTTTTGTCTACTTGTGTAATTTTTTTGTTTTATGTTCAAATTTTATTTGTCTGTTTATTTTCAATTAAAAAAAAATATTGAACTTTTTGTAAAGCACTTTGAGTTATTAAGTCAAAAAAGTCACTTTGTATTTAATTTTTGAATGAAGGCGATATATAAAAGATCTGATGATTTGTTGTAGTATATCATAATTTATGTGGACCAAAAAAGAAACTGGTTTGCTCTCGCTCTAGTCATGTGGGAAAACAAGGCATTGCAACTTTATTTTTATGTCTTTCTCACAACCATGAAATATATAACAATTCGAATGTAAAAAAGGAATGAAGAAAATAAAGAATTGTTTTCCACATTTTTTAATGTTTATTTTTTTTATTTCAAAATATGCTTGAAATGTTTTATTTTTGTTAAAAAAAATTACATGTATTATTTTTTTTGCTGTATTTATATGTTCTTTGAGTCCTTAGAAAATAAGTGCCTGATAAGCATATTTATAATTTTTGACCTAATGATATAGCTAATTAAAATCTTCTCAATTATTTTGAATCTCTGGTGGAGCTGACTTGAGCACGCTTTACGATTGGCCACTACCATCGGCCGTTTATACCTAGGCTCCCGTGGACAAAATATCGTGGAAGATTCAAATTGATGTACTGAAAAAATGATTTTGTTGCATGGCAGGAATCAAAGATCTATAGCCAAGGTCTGGAGGATCTAGCAAAATAAACTCGAGACCTTATATGCCCATGGGCATGAAAAGTTTTAGAACAGAGGGAGGGGGGGGGAAGAGTTCAATCTTAAACAATGTTCTATGATGGAAGAGTATTTAGTATCCTAATTGTGTACGTACAGGGGTTGGAAATAATGAATGAAAAATAATGGAAAACTTAGATACTAACACATTTTTTGATGTTTCTCGAAAAATACTTAAAGCATCAGTTTTTAAATTTAGATGATTATTAGATCGTGCGATTTCTCATACATATCAATGAAGTTTAAAGTTTTTGAGGTATGAGGGACCAACAATAAATTACAAACGAAAAAAAAAGTGTTTTTTAACACTCTGCCATAGAATGTAGTAATAAATTTATAACTATGATTTTGATTATTCTATGCAATATTTACGCAAATTTTTGTAACCCTGTCTTAAACACGTATGGAGATATGGACATTTTTATAAAACGAATTTTATTGTATGTTTTTTNTTTTTTTTTTTTTTTTTTTTTTTTTTTTTTTTTTTTTTTTTTTTTTTTTTTTTTTTTTTTGCTGTAACTTTGAAAATATTCAATAAAGTTAAACAAAACTTTTGAATTGATTACACATCTATTGCTTTAAAACTTGAGAAAAATTCCTTAAAAACTTTGCAAGATATGAAAATTTAAGTAGTACTTTTATTACTGCGCATGCGTGGAAAAAATTTAAAATAAAAATTTCCTTATTTTGTAGTGAATCGTATTTGGCAACTATTAGAAAGTCCGATTTGAATATATAAAGATTTTCAAGCAATTTTCTAAGTAGTTTTTTTACTCTTTAAAAGAAAGCTTAAAATGATGAGGGTTTTTCCACAAATTTCATATTGTACTATTTAGCAAGATTAATTAAAAATGATACCGGCATTATTGGGGATCATTCCCCATACTTATCTTCATAGTTTAGTATCTTCTCTTTCGCATGTTTTATTTCTTAATATCATCGAACTTTGTTTTCCGGACCATTCTTAGAAGGGTTGGTTAATAAATCTTGTTTAACAGTACAAAATGTAATTTGTGAAGAAAAAAAACTTATTATTTTGAGCTTTCTTTTAATGATTAAAAAAACTACTTAGAAAACTGCTTTATACTTGTTAAATCTTTTAGATATTCTAATCGGATTTTTTTAAAAATTAGTTGTCAAATACAATTTACTACAAAATTAAGAAATAATTTTTTCCGCTCATGTACAGTATAAAAGAACTACTTTAATTACTATCATATCTTGCGCAGTTTTTAGCGAATTTTTCTCAAATTTTAAAGCAATAATTTTGTTATCAATTTTAAACTGATCCAAAAGATTTGTTTGATTTCATTAATTATTTTCAAAGTTATAGCAAAAATACGTAAGACAAAAAAAAAAAAATTTTTTTCTTTTATAAATGTATCCATATTTCCATAAATATTTAAGCTAGGTTTACGATATATTGTGCAATTATTGCATATAATAACCAAAATAATAGTAATAAGTTACAAAATTATTACTACATTTAATGGCATAGGGTGTTGAAAATTTTTTTTTCCCTTTGTAATTTATTGTCGGTCCCTTAAACCTCAAAAAGCTTTAAACTTCATTGATATCTATGAGAAATCACACGATCTTATATATCATATTTAAATTTACAAACTGTTTCTCTAAGTATTTTTTGAGAAATATCAAAAAATGTGTTAGTATCGAAGTGTTTCCATTATTTTGTCCAACCCCAGGATGGACAAAATAATGACAAAATTATGTTCCTTTAAGTTGGAAATTTAAAAATGCGTTTGGTACTAAGTACTAGGTACTAAAAATACTAAGCAATAATAAAAAAGTGCTAAGATACCTTACTTTCAAAAAAGATACTTTACTTTGAAAAATCCTAAATTTTGGAACTCCTATAATCTTGCAAAGGAATTTTAGGGTTCCTCGGATCACTTTCCAATATTTTTTTTAAATTTATTTATTTTAAAAATAGACTTTAATCGGTATAGTAATGATAGACTTTAATCGGCAGTAGGTATATTTTGAAAAATGCAAGCCATTGCGTATTTAGAATATAAGAGATATAGAGGTTGTTATTATAGAATTACATAGGATTTTCTCTAATAAAATTTATACCAATACAATTCTGTAATGAGCCTTTACAAAAAGGTTATTTAGCATTATAAATTAATAATAAATTTGCTTGCTTTTACATTTTTGAAAAACATCTTTGTTAATGAATAATTTATGTTAAAATAATTTGTCGTCATAATCCAAATCGACACTTTAAATAAAAATGGAAATACAAGTTAATTTTAAATCTATAATGTTCATTTCCAAAAAGTTATCAAATGCTCGTTCTCTCATTCTTATAAAGCTAAGTCTTAAATAACGAATTATTTATTTATTTTTTTTAAATATTGTGCTGTTAAATAGCATTTTATCATCAATCAAAAAAAAGAAGTAAGAAACGAGAAATGGAAGGTTAAAAATAATTTAACCTTAACTATTAATCTAACTAAACAGATTCAAATAAAACTTGGTCGATTTTGCTCAAATTTTATATTTTGCTATATAAAATTAAATTCTTCAAAAGGTTGCAAAAAATTGTATAACTTACAATTCAAATTTTTTCTACCATTCTTAAATGAAATAATAAATATTCGCTTAATTTCAATTGGGTATAATATGAAAAAAACACAACTACTTCGATTTAGTAGGAACAACATATGATGCAATGCTAAACGAATGGAATTTAGTTGTTGTTTATTTAGTTATTGTTATTAGTAGTTGTTGTTATTTGTTTTAGTTNAATGCATTTTATATATATATATACTTGGATTTCCTCTTTTGTACTTTCTGACTATTCTCATCCCTGAGGGGTTGGAAATAATGAATGAAAAATAATGGAAAACTTAGATGCGAACGCATTTTTTGATATTTCTCGAAAAATACTTAAAACATCTGTTTTTAAATTTAGAAGATTATTAGATCGTGCGATTTCTCATACATATCAATGAAGTTTAAAGTTTTTGAGGTATGAGGGACCAACAATAAATTACAAGCGAAAAAAAAAGTGTTTTTTAACACTCTATGCCATAGAATGTAGTAATAAATTTATAACTATGATTTTGATTATTCTATGCAATATTTACACAAATTTTCGTAATCCTGGCTTAAACACGTATGGAGATATGGACATTTTTAGAAAACGAATTTTATTGTATGTTTTTTTGTTTGTTTGTTTTTTGCTAGAACTTTGAAAATATTCAACAAAATTAAACAAAACTTTTGAATCAATTCGAAATTAATTACTAATCTATGGCTTTGAAACTTTAGAAAAATTCCTTAAAAACTTTGCAAGATATGAGTAATTTAAGTAGTACTTTAATACTGCGCATGCGTGGAAAAATTTTTAAATAAAAAGTTTGTTATTTTGTAGTGAATCGTATTTGGCAACTAATAAAAAGTCCGATTTGAATATTTAAAGAGTTTCAAGCAATTTTCTATGTAGTTTTTTTACTCTTTAAAAGAAAGCTTAGAATGATAAGGGGTTTTCCTCAAATTTCATATTGTACTATTTAGCAAGATTAATTAAAAATGATACCGGCATTATTGGGGATCTATCCCCCATAGAAGTATCCTCTCTTTCGCATGTTTTATTTCTTAATAGTACCATCAAACTTTGTTTTCCGGACCATAGAATGGTGTTATTATTGGTTCATAAATCTTGTTTAATAGTACAAAATGTAATTTGTGTGTGTGGGGGGGGGGGAACTTATTATTTTGAGCTTTCTTTTAATGATTAAAAAAAGTACTTAGAAAATTGCTTTATACTTGTTAAATCTTTTAGATATTCTAATCGGATTTTTTTAAAATTAGTTGCCAAATACAATTTACGACAAAATTAAGAAAAAATTTTTTCCGCTCATGTATAAAAGAACTACTCTAATTACTATCATATCTTGCGCAGTTTTCAGCGAATTTTTCTCAAATTTTAAAGCAACAATTTTGTAATCAATTTTAAATTTATCCAAAAGATTTGCTTAATTTTATTGAATATTTTCGAAGTCATAGCAAAAATACGTAAGACAAAAAAAAATTAGTTTTTCTCTTTTATAAATGTATCCATATTTCCATAAATATTTAAGCTAGGTTTACGAAATATTGTGCAATTATTGCATATAATAACCAAAATAATAATTTTGCTACATTTTATGACATAGGGTGTTCAAAAACATTTTTTTCCCTTTGTAATTTATTGTCGGTCCCTTAAACCTCAAAAGGCTTTAAACTTCATTGATATCTATGAGAAATCACACGATCTAATCATTTTTAAATTTATAAACTAATTCTCTTAGTATTTTTTTGAGAAATATCAAAAAAAGTGTTAGCATCGAAATGTTTCCCTTATTTTGTCCAACCCCTGTATCTTACATGTTCCTTTAAGTTTGAAATTTAAAAATGCGTTTGGTATTAAGTACTAAAAATACTAAGCAATAATAAAAAAGTGCTAAGATACCTTACTTTCAAAAAAGATACTTTAGACTTTAATCGGCAATATCTTTCGAAACATACAAGCCATTGCCTATTTAGAATAAAAGAGATATAGCGGTTGTTATTACATAGGATGTTCTTTTATAAAATTTATACCAATACAATTCTGTAATGAGCCTTTAACAAAAAGGTAATTTAGTATTATAAATTAATAATACATTTGCTTGTTTTTACATTTTTGAAAAACAGCTTTGTTAATGAGTAATTTATGTTAAAATAATTTGTCGTCATAATCCAAATCGGCACTTCAAATAAAAATGGAAATACAAGTTAATTTTAAATCTATAATGTTCATTTCCAAAAAGTTATCAAATGCTCGTTCTCTCATTCTTATAAAGCTAAGTCTTAATTTTTTTAAATATTGTACTGTTAAATAGCATTTTATCATCAATCAAAAAAAGGAAAAAAACGAGAAATGGAAGATTAAAAATAATCTAACCTTAACTATTAATCTAACTAAACAGATTCAAATAAAACTTGGTCGATTTTGCTCAAATTTTATATTTTGCTGTATAAAATTAAATTCTTCAAAAGGATGCAAAAAATTGTATACCTTACAATTCAAATTTTTTTAACCATTCTTAAATGAAATAATAAATATTACTATTAAGTTATTTTTTGCATGGAATAATTTTTGGATAAACAAATTTCATAGTTATGGGCAAAGAGTTTTCAATTCGCTTAAAAAATTTTAGATATATAGCGAAATAAGCAAGAAGTAAAATTAACATTAAGGCGTTTAAACTTTGAACTCCTGACCAAACTATTGGGACCATATTATTGCCACTACCCCCTATATATTAGGGGTCATAAATCCGATTCCATTGATAAAAAGATATGTTTATTCACAGAAAGTACGATTTTACGTCTAATTTTGTTATTTAAAATATCGTCTACACTTATTCATTATATTGCACATATTAATATTAATCGTCTGCACTTATTAATATTTGAGGCCACCACCTCCAGCCATTAAGATTCAGTCTTAGAACGTGAAAGTCCGATCATTAGATCAAAAGTTATTCAGAGTGGTCTGTTTTCTTTTTTGCTCACTGTACACTGAACTGATTGATTTCTATTTGCAATGAAAACTGCAAGAGACGTTTTTTTTCTCCCAAATATATAAAGGATAACAAACGTAACATCTGTTAACTTACAGCTCTATTTAATCAAAAATTTCCCTTTTTAATAATTAAGCATCTTTGGTTCTTTATGTTAGAATGCATTAATGTAAATTCTTTTCTATTAGTTATTTAAAACATAAATTGAATTAAATACTATTACTTCTTGGATCAAATACTTTTGGTTGGTAAATCAAATTTCGCCGTTCTTTACTTAATTTTATGTCAATGACCTAAAATTAAAGATGTCGGGGAATATTTTAAAGATCTGAAAGAAATTTATGTCCATCTGATTTTGTAACGTTGCTTTCCTGCACTTTTTTCCTCGTCATTTTATGAGAATTATTAGAATTTCACTGCTTTTATGTTCGCCGCAAGCGCAACACATTTTCAAGAAGACTCGAAAAAGATAAGGTATTACGTTAAGTTTTTTTTCATTACTCTCAATCAATTATTTCTAGACTATAAACTTAAAATGTCACCCACTATTCTACTAATGCTGAATTTTAATTATAAAATGACTAACCAGTTTCAAAGAACTTTTTGACCTTGTAGCAGGACAGACTTTTGAGTTCAAAATCTTTTCATTGCTTCAAGTTCGGTCGCAAACCGCATTCTTTCACGAAAATTCGAAATTCGTGAAAAGCAGACGATTTTTGTAGAACTGTTTTAACACCTAGTAAGTAATCTAGTTTCCCTATCTTTCAGTTTAAAATGCAATACCGTAATATTTTTTTTATTTTGTAGTTACTTCATTTTCCCTTGTTTCATTGAAAAAATGTTTGCAATCTTCCTGCAATACATTTTTACCATTAAAATGCAGCAATTTATTAAAATGTGAAACCATTGAAATTGAAAATGGGTAATTCTAATGAAACATAACAAAATCTTTTAAAAACAACAACTTCTATTTCAAATAATAGTAAAATAAATCAGAAAATTGTTCTAAATCACAAATGAGATTTTACCATGATTAAATTTAACCGGCACTTAAGTTCATGCATAATTTTCCATACATTTAATTGCATTAGTTTTAAACATACCCAGAGAACATAACATAATGTTTCCGTAACTAAGGGATTTTCGGCGCAGTTAACATGCAGTTACGACTTTCCGTTACTTTTTGGTAACCGGTATTTTAATATGTGTATTATTCCCTTTTATTTTATAAATATAAAGTTCTTATTTAAGACATTCGTGTGATTATAAAACTCTTACGGAAAATTGGATCAATCCTATATAAACCAATCCGTAATATAATATCTATAATTTTGAACCATAATATCTTGCAAATTTGCTTCAATCTTAATAGGTTGTGGGGGCGGAGTTAATCGACCATGCCAACCGTCATCTATCAAGAGGTACCTTTTGATAGATGACGGTTGGCTTTAAATTGAACCATGTTTCCGTTCAATTTAGTAATATCGTGTAATCAACTTTAAAATATAATCGGACTTCGATTTAACGAACTTCTATGCAATTTTTTTCTCTGAACCAAGAACTTTTAGAGAATTTCTTCGTAAAATGACTCCCAAATAGTAAGGTGAATTCTCTATTTAACGAACTTTTTCTTGTGATCATCCTCTTTTCTCAAAATATTTCTTAAACATTTCAAACTTATTCTTTCTTGTTGCACATTTTATAGTTAACAATAGCATTGAATTGGTTTTACCGGTTGCTAATAATTCACCAAGAGCAGTGAAACCTCTGGCATTCTTTGCTGAATTGGTTTTACCAGTCGCTTATGATTCACCGGGAGTAGTAATATCCGCCTCAGTTTTTGCTGAATCTGAATTGGATTTACAGGTCGGTCATAATATCTCATCGAGAGTAGTAAAGTCGCTGCCACTCTTTGCTAAATTGGTTTTACCAATCGTTTGTAATTCACCGAGAGCAGTAAAACCCCTGTCACTGTAAAGTATTTCATCTAGAAAGTGTAACCTTTATGCTCAACCTGTGTGTTCGAAGGTTTTTGTTGGTTATGCATAAAATAAATAGAAATTAATTTTAAAAAAATAGAATACATTATATTTATATTATTACTTTTTAAATATCAATTCTTCGTGAATTTGAAATTTGTTTCGTGTACTAATCCTAAAGACAGTTTACTTTTTAAAAACTTAACTAAATTATGAAACGATGCGGTTTGCACAGAAATGCTTAAAAACAAGGGGGATTATTTTTAGTAACGAAAAAATATTTATGTTAGTTACATTTTGACTGAAAGAATGGCATTGCAGTTGAATTACTGGACTTATAAAATTAACAATAAAAGTGTTTTAATAATATAGCTATTAAATAAATTTCCATTCATTACCTGACACATGGTGGTGTATAGCTTATTTTAACTGAGCCAAAGACGTTAGCCGAACACATAACTTTAAATATCCCTACAATCAAAAGTCACAAGATGTAAAATCTGGAGGCCATTCGTGTGAAAAATATCGACTGAGGACATGGTTGTCTCCAAATGTCAACCGCAGAAGTGACTTGACAGGAGTAGCTATGTGCGGAGGCACTCCATACAGCATGAAAGTAAGTACTATATTAACCTCGCACTGGAGCTGCGCAATGGGCTATTGGCGACGGTCTGGAAAACATCCCTGAAAACGATCCGAAGACATGCCATCGCAATTTCGATCCTTTGCAGAGGCGATGGCTCGCCAGCTTTGGTAGCCCGACGCCCTGTGCTCGAAGTCGAGCACTTTACGGTAGAAAAGTTTAGCGAGAACCGATACCGCACACCCTCTATCCCTACGCAGACTGATCAGAGTGGTCACCCACCGGCTTACTGACAGCAGCCAGTGACTTCGGTGTTCTACTGGGAACCGTGTCTTTATGATCAGTCCACTGCGGGACCCATCCTGCAAAACTAATACTGAGGAAAGTGCTTGCCTTTCTTGTA
The DNA here is from genome assembly GCF_043381705.1 of Parasteatoda tepidariorum. Taxonomy (NCBI): domain Eukaryota; kingdom Metazoa; phylum Arthropoda; class Arachnida; order Araneae; family Theridiidae; genus Parasteatoda; species Parasteatoda tepidariorum. The sequence continues at coordinate 18,784,610 of NC_092211.1, forward strand.
AATAAGGAAATAATTTTTAATAACGCTTCATATCGTTTACCTGTGACAGAAACTGTATTAAGTGCTTCACCATACAGCTCCTCAATGAAAAAGGGACCAATGATGAATGATGCGGTAAAACCTCCCCAAACTGTCACATTTACGTCATTAAGTGGTTTTTCAACAATACTGTATGGATTTTTGCTTGCCCATATACGGCAGTTGTGTGTGTTAACACTTCCACATAGTGTAAAGTGGGCATCGTCTGTCCACAAATCATTTAAAGGCCGATCCACATGATTCTCCATTAGCAAAAAAACTCAGTTAGCAAAATCTTGGTGTTTTGTTAAGTTAGCTGATTGAAATCTTACACTAATCGCATTTAATACGAGTATCTTTTTAGAAGAATCCTCAAACTTCGTCACATGCTTCTATAACAAATTCCAGTTCGTCGTGTAATAGCACTGGCACCGTATGTTGAAGATGGCAAAGTCATTAGTTCTTTTCGTTCTTTAATAACCCGAATTCTATAACCGTCGTTGAACAGCAGACCCAATTTTGGGTTTACGACTACTAATGTTTAACTCGGTAGCCTTGTAATTTTGAACCAATGCAGAAGAAAAGGAAACTCCTGGATCAGTACCCCCAGAGGTATGATTCGTTATGGGAACATGGAGAGCTTTGTGACTCGACAGATTTAACGTGCTTCAGTCACCCTTTACTACACGGGTATTGAACCCATGACCTCTTGGTTATGGGTCCAGTGACCTACCAACCATGTAATAACCTAACCTAATAACCCGAATTGTACTATATGAACATAGAGCTAAATTTGCAGATTCTCCTTTTTTGTAAAATAATTTTACTAATAAAGCTTTATCAGGGAAAGATAGCCAGGGTTAGATAAAATGAAAACCTTTTTCCGGACACAGAATCTCAATTAAAAAAGAATTCTGCATGCATTGAATAACTCTTGCAACTCGTTTCAACCTATTCTTCGCCACTTCATTTTGGCGAAATTAGTTTGAAAATCACGAATTTTCTTTAAAATGTTTTAATTTTTATAGAAATCTATATTGATTCATACCACAGGGATGAATTTGGTATAAAACCCAGAAAAACTGAAAATAGAAATCAAAAATGTCACGTACAAAAACACTTTTTAAATAGTTAAAAAAAATACCTGAGATTTGAGCAAGATAAAAGCATATGCATGAAATATTTATCCACAGAAAGCTATTTACGTTTTAATAAAAAATATCGATGCGTGATTTTATTTATTTAAATTGTGTGAATAGGAATCTCAGTGTATGATTTTTAAATCACGTGAATACGAATCCCGATGTTTGATTTTAAAATCGCATAAATACAAATTTCGATGGATAATTTTTAAGTCACCTGACCACGAATAATAATAGTTGCTCTTAAATCACGTGAATACAAAATACGATATTTGATATAAAATCGTGAAAATACGATCTTGAATCGTGTGAATAATGTTATGTACCCCTTAATGTTAATTTCAGTTTTTGCATATTTCGCTATATTGAAAAACTTATACAATGCGAAGCGAATTGAAAAACGTATGCACAAAATTATAAAATTCATTTATCCAAAGAATATCCAAGCAAAAAACAAGATTTTTTTAAAAGGTATACAATTTCTTACATTATTTTAAAGAATGTAATTTTACTTTTCAGAATACAAAATTTAAACGAAGTCGACTGAAAGATCTCGGAGAAATCGAATTTTAAAAATGTGACTTTTCTGTGACGAATGCTTTCCGAGTTAAACCACTTGGACTAAACTTCCCAAATTTTATAATTTTATTTTATAATCGTCGTTGAACAGCCGACCCAAATTTATGGGTTTACGCGACTACTAATAACAAGCTTAAGCCCGTCCCGCCCCCGTAAGGGGGCATCCAGGGGCACTCCGAAAGTTCGAAGTGAGCGTAACAGTTCAATTACATGAGCAAACATATTCAAAATTTTCAAATTAGAGTTTTAACAAATAGGTGGAATATTAAATATGAAATCCAGAAAACGGTGCTACTTAGAAATAAACTAAGGAAACAAACATTACAAAGAAAATAAACAGTAACAATCAGAAGAGATATTGATGTCGCATCTTCAGTAGGGGTGCAAAGTTAATAAAAGGAAACAATTTCACATGGAAAATAAAGGATGTTTGTAACTCAGAATATAATTATGGCTGGCACAACAGTACTAAAGTTATCAAATTCCAGTAATTATTATTATTATTTTTTTTTAAACAGAAAGGACATATATATACCATATATAAAAACTCTAGGAACACAAGTGATTAAAATTTTCAAAATGAGGAATCACATAGGGGCAGAGATTGACAAAGCATGAGACTAAAGCTCCAAAAAAACATTTTAAGAGAAAATTCAAGTAATAATCAAACCATAACAGGTAA
>NC_092211.1:18788068-18883827 GCF_043381705.1 Parasteatoda tepidariorum
GAATTCTACCAATGTTCTTATTGGCTTTTAAAAAAGTATATTAGCTATTTAGATTGTACATGGTGAAAAAATCAAAACATTAGCTAAATAAGAAACATTTTCATTACGTTTAAAAGCCCTAGCAGCTTCACTAATATTCTGCATTTTAAAGCGTGAAAATTCAATGCATAAATAAACGCGAAATATAAAAAAATTCAATGCATTCAATACAAACACTTAAACGTTTTTTAGACGTTTAGGTAGCTCCCAGTAGAAAAATATCAATTCAACAGCGGCCTTTTAAAGCATTCTCACTTCAATTAATTAATTAATTCCTAATTGAGTTTAAATTAAATATTATCATGTTTTTAGGGCATGAATCTGAATTGAACAACCTGATAATGCTCACTCTGGTTATTTTTTCCGTTTTTAAAAGCGCTATATGTTGAGCCACTGCATGTGACGTTTGCCATGTGACATTTTTAGCAGCAATCATTGGTCAATTTTCTTACGTTGCCATTCGGGAAGTTGTAATGAGGCTTTTTTTTGGTGCCGTGTAAGAGAAATATATATATAGATGACGCATAAATTCAAAATTCCTAAGGCATTCATTATTTCTCAATGTATAGCAGTATATCAATGAACTGAATTTACTGTTGGCTTTCAAGGGGGGGAAGGAAAAACCGTTTATTATTGTATGGACGTGGAAAACGCAGAAAAAAATTCCAAACTTTATTGGGGTAAACTTGACCGTTAACCTTTTGCCCCCCTGAAAATGTAAATTTTTTTTAACACGGTGGGGATGTAAAATGCCTTGAAAACAAAAGCTATGGAACTAAATAGGGGTAAGGCATTATTTTTTAATGGATTAACTGAAATTACATTTTACCCATTGAGAGATGTAAAAATACTTACATTGAATAAAAGGTGGAGAAAAAAAAATTCGAACCATTTAGGACTAAGTCACTATCCATTAATATAAAAATTAAATTTAACTTTAGCCCCTGAGAGATGTAAAAATACCAAAATGCTTGCCAAAAATGGGGTGGTGCAATCGTATTGTATGTTTGGATACCGTTAAAAATTTTATCCTCGCCAAAGATAGTGGCAACTTCTTTTCACCAAAGTGGTGTGACGAAATGCTATGCATGACTCTTGGATATTGTGTTTCACTACACCAATATTCTTTTACACTATTTGGTGTTAAATTGTAATTTATAATTACATTAAAATACAGTTAAAAAAATAGTTACATTAAAATTTATAACTACAGTAAGATAAGATACATATAAGAGTCAGTAAAGTTATTTTCGCACTACAATAAAAATCAACAACCCTTAATTCAGAATGCACGATATACACGAATTCTTAAAATAAAATTCGTATGTAAATCGAGCATCCGCGCGTTACGCAGAAAGAATCTTAGGACTAATTCGAACTAAACTAAACAAACACCGGATAGAAATTACGCATCATAAAATTAGTTAATACAGTTCTCAGATATTTAAAAATTAATATATGATTTTCCTTATTACACAATAAAGAACCATACATGCATAAATAGCGGCAATTTTTGTTTCTGTTTTAAAATGACGACCAACTCTCTCCAACTCATTCCAGATTGTAAACAAACTACTGACTTTATTCTGCTTGGCGTTTCTTGAAATTCAAAACACGCCAACATTGGTGTTTTCAGAAGAAAAAATAATTTTTATAAGGTGTAAAAGCGTGAGAGTTTGGTGTAAGATCATTCAGTTATAAGCGTTTAGATTTAAATTACATCCTTCAAATCGCATATGAATACTCGATTTGGTGTTAAACCGGAATAAAGTGCTCTTTCACATAATTTTTTTGGGTTGTTCAACATCAGATTCGGAGAGATATTACACCAGTTATTACAGTGTACGCTGTTCTGTTACTATTATTTTAATTTATCAATACTATATATTTAATTTAATATAGATTTCTTAATGGACATCCTTTTATTGCAAGTAATTTTATATTTATTTTCGATGTATCTTTGTTATTAATTTTTAAGTCATTTTAACAATAAGCATAACTAAATAATAAATCTATTACTTAATCAGCCTAACCAAAAAGTATTATTTATTTAGTGATTAGAAGTTATTAAGCTTATTAAGTATTACTTATAAGCATTAATTATTAAGTGAAGAGTTTATATTAAATAATAAATAAAATATAAACATTAATTAATTAATAAAATATAAACTTTAGTTAATAAAATATAAGCATTAATTAATAAATAAAATATAAACATTAATTTATAAATAAAATATAAACTTTAGCTAATTAATAAAATATAAGCATTAATTAATAAATAAAATATAAACATTAATTTATAAATAAATTTTAAACACTTGCAAATAATTCATTTACGGTTACTTTTCTTCATTTCTCCTATTTGGTGAGAACATTTTGCAAATCATAACTTCAATTTTGTTTAACAATAAATATATATGCTATTTAAAAANTACAAGTAATTGATTACTGTAATCAAGAAATGTAATCGATTACATTTTTGGCCAACTCTGCTTTATTCTACTTGGCGTTTCTTGAAATTCAAAACACGCCAACATTGGTGTTTTCAAAAGTATAAATAATACTTGTAAGGTGTAAAAGCATGAGAGTTTGGTGTAAGATTATTCAATTATAAGTGTTTAGATTTGAATTACATCCTTCAAATCATATATGAATACTCGATTTGGTGTTAAACCGGAATGAAGTGCTCCTTCACATCATTTTTTTGGGTTGTTCAACATCAGATTCAGAGAGATATTACACCAGTCTTTACAGTGTACGCTGTTCTGTTACTATTATTTTTAATTTATTAATACTATATATTTAACTTAATAGATTTCTTAACGGACATCCTTTTATTGTAAGTAATTTTATATTTATTTTCGATGTATCTTTGTTATTAATTTTTAAGTTATGTTAACAATAAGCATAACTAAATAAATGTATTACTTAATTAGCCCAACCAAAAAATATTGCTTTTATTGATAAACATAAATTATTAAAGGAAAAGTTTATATTAAATAATGAATAAAATATGAACATTAATTAATAAATAAAATATAATCATTTGTTAATTAATGGAATATATGCATTAATTAATTAATAAAATATAAACATTGATTAATTAATAAAATATAAACACTAGTTAATAAATAAAATATAAACATTANTATTAGTTAATTAATAAAATATAAGCATTAATTAATAAATAAAATATAAACATTAATTTATAAATAAATTTTAAACACTTGCAAATAATTCATTTACGGTTACTTTTCTTCATTTCTCCTATTTGGTGAGAACATTTTGCAAATCATAACTTCAATTTTGTTTAACAATAAATATATATGCTATTTAAAAAAAAGTTTTTTTTTGCGTACCCCATAGCGTAAGTGCCCTCTATGACTCTATTTGTCGAATTGTAAATCTTTTATTAAAAAAAAAAGTAGAAAATCAAAATCATCACTGAAACATAATTCAAGTTGAAAGCGTAATAATGAAAATAATAAGTTAATCTTCATTTTTACAAATCTGTAATTAACGCGCATAAATCAAGAACTTCCGCACGCGATTATCAATAAATAATGAGGTCCATCATAACAAATTCTCCCACACGCTAAAAGAAAACGAATGCAAAATAAATACTCACAGCAGAAAAAAAGGAGGAAAAAAAAAACCCAACAAGGCATTCATTGGCGGGATTAATTTCTCATTCATGTTTATTTGATGCCGCTATCCATTAATCCGAAATCTTCCTCCACGCAATTCTTAAAAAACGCGCGTCAGCTCATCGGAGGCGCGGACCACTGACGAAATGATTTCGGCCCAGCAGGTGTTTAAAGCCTGCCTACGGAGGAACTGTCACGTATACCATTGGAATACTATAAAGAGCGCCGGCGCGCCTTTGGCAATCGTTTGGCTGATACCTGACGATCCGGAAGTGACGAGTCGGAATGCGAGGATTGTATCTTCATCTTCTGCTGTTCTTTTTCTCACACAGCATGGCATCTAGAACGCCGGTATCTCCTCTTGGTTGGTTGTAAGTACTTCAATTTTACTATTGTAGTATTATGCAATTATTATTTATGTATCTATATATATATTTTTTTTATCTAGTGTTGAATTTCGTTTGCACTATTATTTCTATTTTATCATATTTAATCATAATTTTTCTTAATCAGTTTCATTTTTACTTTCGCTATTTATTTATTATCGCTTGCTTTTTTGATATTATCGTATATTTTCGATAAGTCATATTTTTACTATTAGGTATGCATTTAAATGTTATCAATGAATAAATAATTTAAAAACTAGTTGTACTTTAAAAAATTGCAAAATATTACTTCTCAAATTAATGTGCTTGCTTGGGAATTTAAATAGGAATTTGTATAAATTAAATTTTCATTAAAAAAACTTTACAATTTAATTAAATTTTAGTAATTCAAAAAGTGAAAGTTATTCTTTCACACTTGAACTTAATGTTTGTTTTTATTTATATTTTTATAAATTCCACCTTATTTGTTGTTATATTTAATTTAATTAACTTTGATTAATTCAAAAAGTGGAAGTTAGTCAAATTTCAGGGGGCAAATTAATATACATAAATATAACTTTTAGAAATTGAATTCTGGGAAAATTGAATTTATATGCGATGAAGATGTATTCCTATAAATCAAATTTTAATTAATTAAGCACAATTATACATACTTTTAGTTAAATAAAATTCGAGCAATTCAAATAATTGAAACTAGTTGAATTGAAATTATTATTCTGAATCATAATGCGGTTGTTATGAAAGTATGCCAATTCCATTTTGGAAATTGTGATTAAAATTAAAAATTTTTTTAAAAAAATTTATGTAAGATTCATAACTTAATCAGTTAATAAATTTTGGATTAAAATTAATCGTTGCACCGCAAGTTAAGTAATTTATATCAGTAGTTGTTTAATTGATTTTAGGTTTAAGTTTAAACACACTTTATTAAAAAAAAGAATAGTTAGGTCATTAGAAAATAAGGAGATTCAATTTTAATTTAATATTAGCTTGCTAATGTGTTAAAAAATTGTGTTAAATAATAACTGCCATTAATTTTAAGTTCAAATATTTGTTTAAAACTTTTTTTGCTACGATATTTACTAAATCAATAAATTGCCTGTTAAAATATTTCGAACTCCAACTTTTTACCCGTTTAGGAGTTATAATTAATATTATCTAAAAACTATTTTATCAAGTCAAATTTATTTAAATGCAAACACTATTTGCATTGGAAGTCTAATTGTATTATTTGCACATATCAGAAAAATATAATACAATTAATATAATACAATTAGAGACTTGTATTAATTGTATTACTAGTGTATTATATTATAAACTAGTTTTAAATTATTTTTCAGTGAATTTTTTTTAAAATTATTTTTACGTGAAAACTAGTTTTAATACCTTCCTTGACCTTATTGACTTAATAAGTGATTGGTTAGATTTCAAAACGTTTTTTTTTTTTTTTGAATGTTAAAAAGCGTTAACGCAGCGCAGCTGATTAGCAATTTGTCACTTTTTACTTATTGTTAATTTTTTTTAATTAAATTTTCATGAGGACTCAGAAAGCACTGATTCAAAATATTATAATTAATTGAAAAATTATTCAAATTAAAAAATATCATACTTAATTTTTTTTGTTTTTTACTGACTTAAATTAACTTATAAATTTAACTAGTCATATTTATATATCTCACAGTATTTCTAAACTTTAAAAAAATAAAGAACAAATTAATTCTGAAAAATTTATTTCTGACGCAATTTATAAACGCAATTTGTTTCTGGAAAAAAAATCAAAAATATTAGAATAAAATTTTATGTGATCCAAAATATTATAATATTTAATTATGAACACTAAAAATAAATTATAAATAGAGAAAAAAAAGTTACTTAACATTTTGTAGCATCGCCTTTATCTTTGATCATGGCAAATAAGCGCTCTTGGCGGTATTTTTTGTCCACATAAGCTCAAGAAGACTTAATTCTCTCCACTTATCTCAGTTTTGTTTGCAAGAGCAACTTCTTTCAGTTCTTTCCTTACTATTCTCCATAAATTTTGAATGGGATTAAATTCTGTTGAATTAGCTTGCCACATCTAGTATTGTAATTTCACGCCACTCCAGTCAGATTTTAGTTAATTTTGATGCAAGAAGTGAATCTAAATTGTGTTGGAAGATAAAGTCATCCTTAAACAAGTCTTCTAGCCATGGAATCATATAGTGCTTGAGAATATCTTCATAAATATCTGAATTAACTTTTTCTTTTAGAATGCATACCTTTCCAGGTCCGTGTGTGTTCCTGCAATTCCCACTAACAGCAAATTTTACTAAACATTTCAGGCTCTCTTTATTAAATGCTTTTTGTTTTATTCTCTAAACTTGAACTCCTCGATTGCCAAACGAGACATAGAAAATACTTTCGTCTCTAAATATATAGTTTTCAAATCGCCCAAGTTCCATAGCAATCTTGATTTGTACCATATCATTCTTACAAGCTTTTGTTTTAGAGTCATAAGTGGCTTTATTGTTTGAACATAAGATTAAAACTTACATTTATGAAAATGATTCAAAAATATTAATTCCTTCTTTCCATTTCCCATGCAAATATCATACACTCCTGAATCGATTATTTTTTTATTATAGTCTTCAGCTTTTTTGTCGCCTCTGACCGAATTCACCATTGCCACAATTATTTCTAAACTTTTCATTCTTCCAATACTGTTGTAAGATTCTGCATACGCTTGGAGTTTAGTTAAGTTAAAATGTATTGTTGATTTTTACCTTGTAAATCTAAGTTACTAACTTGTTTTATTTATTCTGTAATATCGCGTAAACATCCTATTTAAAAACAATTTTCAAGCATTAAACAAAGAAAAGAAGTCTTTTGCAAATTGTCGTCTGCACTAAATTTAAAATTCTCCTAATATACTCGTAAAATTATTAAAAACAAAGATTATTGTAACTTATTTTAATAATTTAGACCAATTAAATAAAAAAATTTAATAATTTGAAGTTTATTTATTTATTTTATTTATTTTTGCTTGAAAATAGATTCCTCACAAAAATATCGTTTGCAAATATGCATAATGTGATATTTAAAAATAAAGTATTTTATTTTTATTGGATGAGAAAAGTGAATATTCTAATGCTTTGAATCAAAGTCGTATATATATTATTAGTATCGGAGTTCTCTGTATTTTGGTGGAAAATGGAGTCAAGCTATTTATATTCAAATGAAATTTTAATCAAAATTATTTGAATTCATGAACAAATCATTGCTTAATGTCCAAACTTTCAGAAATCAGGTAAGAAAAAGAAGAGTTTTTTTCTTCTTCGAAAACTAAAGACTGATATTATCTTAATATTCAGCATTTAAAGTAAAGTTTCTTTTATTACCAAAACCACTTTAGAATGTTGAAAGCTAATGCAATCGTGGTACTTTACTTCAGAAATAATAACATTCCTTACGCAATATGAGGTAAAGTAAGTTTGTAGATGTTTTGACGTAACAAAAAAAAAAAAAAAAAAAAAAAAAAAAAAAAAAAAAAAAAAAAAANAAAAAAAAAAAAAAAAAAAATACTAGCTCCAATAAAGTTAAATTTAGATGAGAAGTAACATGAATTTACCTCTTTTGTCTATAAAGTATTATCTTTTTTATACTTAAACTATTATTAGTTATAGTTTTATACTTAAACTATTTACACTGAACTTGCGCAATAAAAATAGAACTTTAACCACTTCCTACAATAGTAAAATCTTAAATATATTCTCAATAAACAATGATAATAAAAAAGGAAATAAATCTTGTGTTCAAACTTCTTTGCTCGTTAGATTTGGTTAGTTTTAAGACGAGGACTGGTATTTGAATGTATGGGGCTTGCTCTACAATTCGCTGCCCCCTGAACGAAGAGTAAAGTGTCGAAAATATTTATTCTGCAGATTATCTAGCGAATGAGCAGATTCACTAAGATAATCCGTTAAAGTGCCAGAAATTGTTTTTTTTTTCTCAAATTACCTAAGTAGTCTGAAAACTTCAGATATAATTTGCTCATTAAAGTGAAAATAAGATATTTATTGAAAAAACAGAAATGTTTCGATATGTGAAGAATAATTATTTATTTTTTACTATCTAAAAAAGCAGGTTACTTCAATAAAATAATCAACACATTAGTTAATAGAATCAATCATTTTAAAACCTATAATTACAAGTATCATAAGGTTTGAAATATTATTATAATTAAGGAATTTTACATAATTCAAAATAATCAACAAATTAGTAGATAGAATTATAGAAACAAAATATAACTATACGAAAGTCGTTAATGTGCCAAAAATATTATTTCATTTCAAAAAATTACGTAAGCAGTCTGCAAACTACCTAGATAATCCGCACATAACCTACTCGTGAAAGTGAAAGTAAGGTCTTTGCTGAAACAACAGAAACATTTCAAAACGTTATTTATTTATTGAATGTTAGAAAAGTCGTGCAATTAAAATTTGATTTTGTTCAAATTTTGTATTTTGCCTTGTAAAATTAGATACTTTAAAATGATGTAAAAAATTGTACACCTTACAATTCGAATTTTTTTTTAATATTGTTAAAAATAAAACATAACAAATATTTATTGAAATTTATCTTTTGCGTTGCGTGGTATTATCTTTAGACAAACGAATTTTATAGTTGTTCGCAGAATTTTTTCAATTCACTTCAAAAGTTCTGGAATTACGGCAAAATACGCAAAATGTAAAATTTATATTAAGGGGACCAAAGTTTGGATCACTTTCCTAACCAAACTATGGGGACCATATTTTTGAGATTGGGACTACCCTCTATTGACTGTGACTACCTATTGGGGATTAGAAATCCGAATCCTTTGGAAAGAAGTATGTTTATCCAGAGAAATTGCATTTTTGTGTCCGATTTCTTACTTTAAAATATCGTCCACACTCATTAATTAGCATATTTGAGGTCACCCCCTCGAACCATTACGATTGAGCCCTAGAACGTGAAGATCCGATATCAGATCAAAAGTTATTCAGGGTGGTCCTTTTTTTTGCTCACTGTACATTTATGAAAATTTAAATCGGTATTTTACTCATGTAAATATATGTGAGAACTTTTTTATAGTAAAAAATGCATTATTTCCGTTGAAGTCTTTAACTCCTTTTTAAAAGTAAAGATCTTTACGCGATTAATTTTATTTTTATTTAAATTCTACGTAACCATAAATTATCAAAAAAATTTTTTTCATTACATTTTAATTAAATTAAATTTTAAAAATGGGACGAATTATGGTTTGCTTCAAAATAAAAACTTAACAGAATCTCTATAAAGGTTGAAAATGAATGTTAAGGAAACATTTCTTCATTAGAAAATTTAGCTATTTCTCTTTGATTTGAAAAGCACAATAAGAAATACTAATGCAATATTTTATAAATGCTTTTTCTTTTCATAATTTGTTCTAATATATTGTTGTTAGAAATATTGTATTTTCTTTTTAAAAAAAATAACATTTCTACTTCATTTGCATTTTACTTGAAATAATTTCTCAACGGCAACTGAAATATTAAATGAATCATGAATTATAGGTTGGATCTAAATAGAATTGGAGGTTTCAAAACTCGTTACTGGTTATAAAAAATATTAACTCGCGGAAGGCCTTTAACTCTTCATCAATACACCATTCTGGAACAGCTGACTTATTCTACCAGGCTCAAAACAAATTTAGTTCTAATCAAAATTAATCAGTTAACGAAGGTTATAGCCTGAAATTTGCTATAATATTCACATATTATACTCATTTCACATTTTATAAACGTCGTTGAACAACCGATCCGACCTATTGGGTTTACAACTATTAATATTCAACTCTGTAGCCTTGTAATTTCGAACCCAATCCAGAAGACAAGAAAACTCCTGGGTCAAGTATTGGGAGAAATTTGCCTTCGTGGAGGCCTATTTGATGAATCTAACCCGCATTTGCGTTACATGGAGTGGAAAACCTCCGACGGTTATCCTGGTGGCAAAGGGACTCTAACCCATGATCCGTCTACCATTGCGGATAGTTTTTGTCAGCACTGTGGTCGGTGAAAGCCAGATGCGGAATTCGTGTTGACCAGTCATCGCTGGGACTAGAACTCGGCCACCTCATTGGAAAGCGGACGCTCTATCCCCTGAACCATCATAGCTCATATTAGACTTATTACCTTATTTGTTTCTAATAAATTTATATTTTATGCATGTTTTTAATAAAAAAAGAGGTGGCGCGATTACCATATTTGGATAGAAATACCTTTATTGTCATTCCTGGCTATCTTATCTAATGCGTGTATTTTTTATATATAAGTAAAAAAATAACAACAATCAGGCAACGAAGACAAATATAGCCTTAGAAAAAAAACGAATACAATAACGCAGAAATTGTATAAGATGAGATAGGACAACGCCTTCTAATGTAAAAAAACCCTTTATATTGGTCGTTTACTCGTTGGGAGGTAAGGCTCCCGTTTCGGAAACAAACGTGTCCTTTTTTTACAAAAAGATAAAGACTGGTAACACGATTGTTTAATTCGTAAAATTTATTTTGAAGAAACTAGAAATTTGTATCCACTATGATATATCATGATAGATTATTCTTCGCAAAATTCTTTTAAATGTAATTTTTAAAAAAAAATTAGCTGTGTGTGTAAAAGTCAGGGGAGCAAATCTCAATAGCATGAAGAGCTTTAGATCGATGGGTACGAGCTTACTTGTCTATGAAGTAAAGGCGGCTTTTACGCAATGATGATCACATTACAACAATCAATATCAATACCATTGGTCTCGAAATTGTAGAGTCTTCACCTCAAACCCCCCTACTTTTGATCTACAGCGGGCCCATGCTAAAGGTTTTTTAAGTGGTAGCTAACACTAAATATATCTAATTATACTAAGCGTATCTTACCACTTTTTTTATTGAGCTATTTTTCCGACCAGTACAAAATAGTGCCTCGATAGGTAACTGAACCTTCTTTAGAAAATCTTTTGTTTTTATTCATTAATTTCTTAAATTTAGGTGGAAACATTTTTTCTGATGGTACATTTTTTCCCGCTAGGTAAAGTTTTTTCTTGCTAAAATTATCCTAGCAGCAAAATTACTTGGGCTCTCATTGGATCAATATTCACTAATCTTAATTCAATAAGGGTTCGTTATTTTCCGATATTGGCTCTATATAGATCCGATATTGGCCCGATTCACCCGATATTTCACAGCCACTTTACAACCTATATTAGCCTCATATAGAGTCGTCTGATTTACCCGATATTTTACAATTTTACAACCTATATTTTCCCTATATAGAATTGTCAGATTCACCCGATATTTTATATTTATTATTCAGCCAATATAAGCCTTATACTGGCCCTATATAAGCTATTCTGTTGTTGTTGTCTCTAATGTCACTTGCCAATGTCAACAAGCCTGCTTGGTGAAAGCAAGCGAATTTAAGGTAGAAGGTGCGTTTCTTGTTTTTCAGTGGCGCCATCTATGGCCAAGAATGCGACTTCAACCACACACACGTCACAGTCCGTTTATAGGGCGGAACCATTCATACATTTATTCACTCATTCATATACAGATCGTAGTTTCGAACCGAACCAGAGAGCGGTCGATATCCAATTCAGTGAGGTATGATTTTTTTGAGAACATGGAGGACTTTGTGACCCGACAAATTTAATGTGCACCAGTCACCATTTACTACACGGGGAGTGCTTAACCGGTGGAGATCGAACATAGGCTACTCTGGGACCTATATTGAAAAATCCAGACATCCCAATATTGGTCCCTTGGTGCATGTTCCGGGAAAAAAGCCTGATAGAAAAAGGCCTAAAATACTTCGTAAAAAAGCACCTCACTAAGAATTTTATATACATATATAACGTCCGGTTCGATGCGGAATGTTGTTTAATTTTTCCAGTGTTTTTATCCTCTTGTTTTAGCGCACTTTTCTCTGTCCACCTATAATCATTAAAAGAAGGAGCCATGTTGGCTCAAAGGATAGAGCACTTGCCTCCCATTGAAGTGACCCGGATTCGAATATTAAGGACGAATTCCGCACCCAGCCCGTACCTACCACAGCGCTGGTGTGAAGTATCTGCAGTGGTAGTCGGAACATGTATTACAGTCTCCTTGCCGTTAGGTTAAGTGTGGGAGGTTTTCGGGATTTTTTTTCTCTCCGTGCAACGCAAATGCGTCTTAGTTCCATCAAAAAGTTCTCCAAGAAGGCAAATTTCTCCTAATACTTGATCCAGGAGTTCCTTTGTCTTCTGGATAGTGTTCAAAATTACAAGGCTACGGAACACCAGTAGTCGCAAGCTCTAAATTGGGTCGGCTGTTCAACGAAGGTTATAAAATAAAATAAAACCTCTAAAAGGTATTACAGTCGAACCTCTATTTAACGAAGTCGCTAAATCCCGATAAGTTCGTTATATGGAAAATTCGTTAAATAGAAAATCACCTTTTGAAATATTTAAACAATACAAAACAGGTTTTAAGTTCATAAACATAATTAAAATAGCAATTGATACACCTTTATCTTGTAAACTAATATCTACTATTTATTTTATAAATCTTAACCATCAAAGACATCTGCTTGGAAAGCATGAATAGAGCAAAGCATTATCCAGTGTTACACTATCATGCTACATACATTTTCAACTAAAAAAGAGCTAAATTTATGCATAAAATTGTAGCTGCATTTATTATAAAAATAATTTTAAGCATACATTACCACATGCGTTCTTAAGTTTAATTTCTACTGATAAAATCCGTTAATTTTGTCAAAGTTTTTCGTTTGAAAGACAAACAAAAAGGGAAAGGGATTTTAATGCTTTCCCTAAAAGTTAAGTAGCTTCGAAAATCAATTTAAAGTCATTTCCCCCATAAAATGCATTAACAAGTTTACACCCTTGTGCAAATTAATTGAAACAAACTCAATAAATTCAGAAAACTAAGAGAATATGCTATTTTATTTAAATTTATACAAACTCAAAAATTTTTAGAACATAAAATGATCTCCACGACACTTTATTAACATTTGGACACGATTCGGCATGGATTCCACTAATTTTTTACAGTCATTTATAATATACACATGAATTAACGCCGTGATTAGCTTCTCCATAGTTGTACAGTTCATATTTAATAGGCGATTCTTGCATATGGCCCAGAGATTCTCAATTGGGTTGATATCCGGAGAGTTCCATGGCCATTCCAATGTCTCAATTTGATTCACGGACATGAATTTCTTGATAATTTTGGACGTATGGCAAGGAGCTAAATCCTGTTGAAAAATCCCTGTTCCATCAGGGTATCGTTTCTTCAACTCTGGAACAACTTTTTTTACCCAGAATAGTGATGTACTGCTCAGAACGCATCATACCGTCAATGGGCTGCAATGGTCCAACCCCATTGTAACCGAAACAACCCCAAAACATCTTCTTTAAAAAATACGGAAAAAAAAAGTTTGTTTCAATTAATTTGCACAAGGGTGTAAAATATTCAGAAATAATTTGGGAAATAAGGAAAGTGGATCTCAAAGAAAAGTTCGTTAAATCGAAAATTCACTCACTATTTGAAGGTTGTTTTACGAAGAAATTTCCAAGATGTTCTTGGTTCCTCGAAAAAATTCGCAAAATAGAGAAATTCGCAAAATGGAAGTTCGTTAAATAGAAGTCCGACTGTATTTAATGAGACAAATGAAACAGTCCTAAGCATACATTAGAACTTGAGTGAATGTCCCATTACCGGGAAAAAATCTATTAAGTTAGGGCTTTACTTCAATTCAAAAGAAATATATTTAAAAAGAAAAATTTCAGATTACAATTTACAATTATTTTAGTTACAACGTCAATTTTTGTTTACACATAAATCAAAATTCAAAATGATTCCATGTAATAATTTTTTGTTTTTAAATCGTGCATTACTACAACCAGTCAATGAATGATGAAATATTTTATATAAATTTCAATGCTGTTTACTTTTTGATTACGTTCCTATTCCACAGTTGAGTAAACAGTTAGTAGTAAATGTACGTAAATATGTAGTAAATTTATTTACGTAACTACAGTTTACTTTTAGTTTTTGTCATTTTGTCTATTGATTTAAGATGTCGCTCGCTCAATGCAATACTTAACTAATATTCAATTTCTGAGGAACTATAGAACCAATGTCACTCAAATTTTGTATTTTGCCTCACAAAATTATATTCTGTAGAATGACGTACAAATTTGTATACCTTGAAATTCAAGATTTTTTTCGATTATTATTAAATAAAATAATAAAAAATAATAAATAATTATTAAAAAGTATTCTTTTTTTAATTATCCTTGGATAAACGAATTTTATAATTGTGTGCAACAATTTTTCGATTCACTTAAAAAATTCTTGAGAAATAGCGAAATTAACAAAAATTTAAATAAACATTAAAGGATGTAAACTTTGGACGGCTCTCCTGACCTACTATAGGGACCATATTTTCCAGATTGTTGATACCTCCATATTTTAAGGGTCATAAATCCAAATCAGTCAGGAAAAAAAGGTATGTTTATTCAGAGAAAGTAAATTTTTGTGTCTGATTTCGTAACTTAAAATATCATTTCCACAAATTAATTAGAATGTTTAAGGTCCCACCCTTGATCCATTACGATTGAGTACGTGGAAATCCAATCATTAAATCATAAATTATTCAGGATGTTTATTTTTTGTTTGTGTTTATTTTTATAACTGTTGTTGAACAGACAACCCAATTTTGAGTTTACAGCAACCAATGTGCAACTCCGTAGCCTTGTAATTTCGAACCCGATCCAGAAGACAAGAGAACTTCTGGATCAAGCATTGAGACAAACTTTGACCTTTGTGGAGAACTTTTTGATGCGATTAAACCGCACTTGCTTTACATGGAGAGGAAAACCACATAAACCTCTCACGATTAGCCTGATGGCAAGGGGATTCTAATTCATGATCCGTCTACTGTTCTAGTTATTTTCTGTGTGGAATTCTCTTTGGATAAACCAATCTTAAAATTGTATGTAAAAATTTTTCAACTTGTTTAAAAATTCTCGAGACATGGCGAAATACGCAAAAAGTAAAATAAACATTAATGGGTCCAAACTCTGTTGACCAAACTATTAGGACCATAGTTCCCAGATTACGGTTACCGCTTATACTTTGGAGGTCAGAAATTTGAATTCATCGAAAAAAAGATGTGTTTATTCAGAGAAAGTACGTTTTTGTAATATCTTAAAATATCGTCTGCACTGTCTAATTAGAATATTTGATGTCAGCCCCTCGAACTAAACGTGAGGAACTGATCATTAGAGCAAAAGTGATTCAGGGTAGTCCGTTCTTTATTATTATTTCTTTTTTTTTTTTTTGGAGCACTCTAACATTTATATAAAAACTTATAAAAATGAAGATTCATGTCAAAATACTACCAAACTAAATGGCTCTTACAAACCAGTCTTGACGTGATAGCCTTAAAGAAACAGTTTTGCTTAGTGGTCATCAGACTTGACAGGATGGGAGAATACAGCCGGGTAGCGTTTTTCCAATCCAGCTGCTTTTAACAACCAGCTCTTCAAAACCTTCAAATCAGCTATGAGGAGAGTAAAATCTCGAAAAGAGAACGAGTCGTTAAAAGCAGTTGGATTGTAAATTAGCCTATCACATAAAGTGGGGCCCTCTCAACTTTTTGAAATCTAATGGAATATCGTTTTAACTAGAAAGTAGTTTTGATGCCTCTTACACTCGGGGGTCCCGGGCCACTACCCTGTTTTCTCCAGTTGTGGCTACACCCCTGCTCGTCTAAATTTAAAGCCTATAATCACCTTCTAATTTGCTGAAACTGAGCCCGTTAAAGGTGTTGGATTGTAAATTAGCCTATCACATAAAGTGGAGCCCTCTCAAACTTTTGAAATCTTATACTTTCGAAATGTAATGAAATATCGTTTGAACTAGAAAGTATTTTTGATGCCTCTTACACTCGGGGGTCCCGGAACACTGCCTTGTTTGCTCCAGTTGTAGCTACACCCCTGTTCGTCTATATTTAAAGCTTATAGTCACCTTCGAATTTGCAGAGAAAATGAGCTCAGATTGAAAGGAAAAAAAATAGAAAAGTTGTAACAACTGTTAATATGTCAATACCCAGTGCCGGGAACACAAAAAACAATTTTTCTTCTCCAGATTGAACATGACCTTTTAATTAACTGATGATGTGCTGATGGATCGATGTCAGCACATCTCTCTCACTTTTTTTTCTTCTCACATCACACATCCAATCACACCCAATTGAAGACGTGAGCATCCTTCCATTCCATTTTTCATTAACACTGTGTCAGTTTACTCTCGGATCGAACGTTTCGAGGACGTTGACTTTCCCTATATTTGACACGTATACACAGCCATTGTGCCGCAGCTGTCAACAGGATGATTTGATCTAAGACGAATTTCATACATTTTAATACATTTGCTTAGAACAGTTGGTTACTGAGTGTATTTATCTATGATTTAAGAACTCCCTTATGTATTACATTCGATAATAATAACGCGTTAGCGCTATTTTTTCATTAAATAATATTAAACCTTGAAAATGTTTGATCAAAGTGATTTCATCAACCTAATCGCGCCATTTACTCGTTAGTTAAAATTTTTTCATACTTGTTAGTAATATTTATGCTCGGAACTCTTTATATACGCTAAGTTTTAATGAATTAAATAAAAAATCCAATGCTTTACAAATGTCTTCAGTATTTTCTATGCAGTCTGGTATTTTTTAAGGCTTATTACAATTTGCTCGTAGGTTAATTGACTAATGCACAAAGCGAACTGGGGAAGGAGCCTTTTAACTGTTTTAGTTTGATGTTTTTGTTTGCCTCACATCGACGATCTCTGATGCAAAGAAAGAGGCTCAACCTCAACCGGTTCTATTGTGTAACGAGTTTTGTTTTCTGTATTTATGAGGAAGGCAAAACCTCTTTGCACGTTTCAGAATCGGTTTTTATTTAAATTCGGAGAAAGGAAGTGGATTTTATGAGGCAAATATTTACGTTTTGGTTTTAAGATCGATTAGCAGCTAACTGCGTAACAAAATGAAAATTTGACTAGTTGTCTAAGCAAAAATTGCTCAATCAGCCTGACACGGCCTTAGGTTTATTGCAATGAGTCTTGTAGGTTCATAGCAGCAACAACTTGAAGTGAATCAGGAAAATTGAGTAATTTTTCGCATATTTTATGATTATCCTAAAGTTAATGGACTCATTGTAATAAGCTTGATTTAGGGTAATTAGATAATACTGGAGATTTTTTCACCCATACTTGGCTCACATATCGAAATATCGTTGAAGAAGTTGGATTTATCAATTAGCCTACGAAATATTTATAACTTTAAAATGTAAATATGGGTAAGTAATAATATCAAGCACTTTTACATTGCATCATGCTTGTTCACGCAGGCATCTATGGAAAATCGAGAATGTCCTGAAGTTACTGTGGTTTGCAGAACATGAGTACAGGATGCAACGTTAAAGAATTAAATTTACATTGATAAATTTAAAATGTAACTATGTGAACCTATTCATCAGGGATACGTAGAAATGCTAATATTCTCTAGTAATAACATCAAGCACTTTTATGTTGCATCATGCTACTTCACGCATATGGAGAATGGCGAATGCTTTATGCAGAACATGCATGCAGGATGCAACACGAAAGTTCAACACTGATGAGCCAAAAAAACTGGTACATGCATGAGTATGCAAATAAAGGGGTATGGAGCCAATCAAAGTACAGCGCTGCGATCGGCAATATAAGACAACGAGTGTCTAGCACAGTTCTTAAATCGGTTACTGCTGCTACAATGCCAGGTTACACAGATTTAAGTGAGTTTGAACGTGGTGTTATAGTCGGCGCACGGGACATAGCATCTCCGAGATAGCAATGAAATTTGAATTTTCACGTACGACCATTTCACGAGTATGCCGTGAGTATCGGAAATCTGGTAAAACATCAAATCTACGACATCGCTGCGGCATATTTAGAATGCCTTGCAACGTGATGTTCAGAAGATATCCCCACCCCCTCTTACTCCCACTGGTTTATGGACAGCCCTGCAGAATTCATGGTACCAATTATCTCCAGCACTTCTTCACACATTGATCGAATCCATGCCACGTCGTGTTGCGGCACTTCTGCTTGCTCGCGGGGGCCATACACGATATTAGGCACGTATACCAGATTTTTGGCTCTTCAGTGTAAATTCCTTTAATATGTTGTGCATGCATCAAACTTCTGTATTTTAAAGTACATAAAATTATTTACAGAATTGTGGATTGTAAATTTTAGGGGACTTCATCGGCATAACAAAGTCTATTCTTGGCTAACTCCATCGGTCTGTGTGAAAGCTTACAAACAGCAACTTATAGCCCCAGTACAGAAAGCAGCTTGCAAAAGGAACTTGGCCCTTATGCCTGTTATGGTGACCGCATCTCGACACGTTTCTGAAACCTGTCAAGAAACTTTTCGCCATAACAGATGGAACTGTTCGACTGTTGATCTGGCTCCACGATTTGAACAAGACATTCTCAGAGGTAGGCTTTGGTATGAACTTAAAGTTATAAAACATATTTAAAACCTGAATTTTGGAAAAGTATTTCATTTATTTCCCGAAGACTGTTTTCAATTGAAGGTTTAGTAATAAGCAGCAATCGTCTTAAGAAGCTGCTTTGCTTATCAAAATTTCGTGCATACTTTAGCTGAGATGGCTATGTACTTACTGTGACGACATGCTGATGACTGCTTAATTTTCCAGTGTTATCATTACACATTTCTTTCGATCTCATTTAGTGAATGCGGTGTGGATTATACGAGTTCGCAACTTTCTCACACAGGGGAATTTCCCTCTCAATTTCAGAAATAAAATTCGCTAACTTTATGAAACAATTAAAAGTTACTCAAGTTGCAATACAAAGTTATTATTAAATTGGCAAACTTTATGAAACATTTAAAGATTACGAAACAAGAGATTGTTAAACAAGGGTATTTGTGCAAATACTCTAATTTTAAGAAATCCAAAAGGAATTTAAACTTATTGCAGCAGATTGTTTTGCGAAACACTGTTTACTTTAAACAAAATTAGCTCCTTATCGTTTCAGTAAATTTTTAAATTGTTTCTTTTTTCGGATTTGTAACAAAATTTATTAGGTTTTGACACTAAAACATGCATCATTTCCTGATTTTAATTTTTCCAAAAAATCAAGTTCTTTGATAATCCCGGTGTCCTGGATCTCGAAAAAAATCTGACAGAATAGATAACTTCTACACAGCTCATTACATAATTCATTGCTAATCGAGCAGCAAACGTGCAAAGTCAAGTTGCTTAGGTGGATACTTTAGTCGAGATAGCTAGGTCGTTGCTGCATATTTTATTCATTCTCAAACATTTTAATGTGTTTGAGAAATAAATATTAGATAGTTCAGAAACGATAGGAATATCATCATATATTGCATATTGAATATAAGAGTTAGAGGAAGAACAGGCTATGTGGCAACTTTTTTAAATTCAAAAAATAAACATTCAGAATGTCTATAAACATCAAGAAGTTGTTTACAAAATATATCTATCAATTAAAAATAACTATATTAAAGTATATTAGCAATTGAGAGGTGTTTTTCAAAACTAATAATCGGGTGGTCTTGCAATTGCTCCAAGTTATGAGTTCATCCTGTAACGTTTAATCGGCACACCTTATTCATGCAAGATTTTAAATTATTGGAGATCATCTACAACAGATCCATTTTGCAAAGTTATCCAATGTTTCATCATACGATTTGTCAATTATGACATATTTTTAAAGTTTTCAAAATAATTTAACGTGCTTCTAATGAAGCATTTACAATTAAATTCTTGACCACTGAGTTCATTTTCCACCTTCTGTTTTCAGGAACTCGTGAACAGGCATTTGTAAGTAGTTTGGCAGCAGCAGGAATAGCCATCTATGTAGCAAGATCTTGTGCAGAAGGCAGGATAAAAACTTGCGGTTGCGGAAAGCAATCCAGAGAACCACCGTCATCGGACTTCAATTGGGGAGGATGTGCTGATAATGTGGGATATGGTGTCAAAGCTGCAAAGGCCTTCTCGTCTGAGCCGTTTGATAGGCGGAAGTTCAAAGCTAACGTCGACATTCGTTTGCATCGACATAACAGCAGAGTCGGATGGCGAGTAAGTTAATTTCTTTCTCTTTAAACTTCTTAATCTGCATTAAGGTATCGCAGAAGCTTACTCTGGCTAAATCTATGGAGTCAGAAAAAGTTAAGTCTCTAGGGATTATCTTGGCATTTTTTTTACAATTGTAAATATAAGTATTAAATACTTTACTACGGTAAACAACAACACCAGCACACGACCCGGCACCTATGTTCCCGAAATAAACAAATCAGTCGCTCAGAAGACATATCCGATTAATTTCCTGTTTGACTAACTCGAATTTCTTTCATAACAGCGTGGGTAAAAGTATACCATGATCTCGAAAAAGTCCTGTTAGCATAAGCATTGCATGATCCCCGATCGACTAATTCAGTCTGTGAATGTTTCCGAAGTGAGCTGGACATCTTTTGTGCATGTTGTTTTAAAACAAATTGGTAAGTATATCAAAATAAGAACAAACGAGCAAGTTCTTTTTTTTTCCGGAGCGATTCATTTGATTAGGGTATCATGATTACCCATACTTACAATTGTAGAAAAAGCGCCAAAATGGCTCAAGCAGAATATATAGAGTTCGCATCAGATTCAGTTGATCATGGCTTAAACCCTAATCATGGTTAATTGAGCCATAGCCATATACTGTTCCCAGACACGGGTTTGATTCGATATGGGACTCTCAATAAAAGGTTTTTCACCTATACGATTAGGGTTTAAAGGAAAAATCCCTTGTCAGTGCGACCTTGGCTACATCGGGTAAACTAAACGCTCTTTAAAATTTAGACTTAAGGAACGCGTTAGACATATCCGTTATCAAGAACACAAGAAATCTTCAATTGCCACTCATTGTTGGAATCATGGGCATAAGTTCAATTTCGAAAATGCTAGAGTTATTTCCACCCCAGTCATGTTGGCTCCTCTTGATACCCTGGAATTTTATTTAATTCATTTGAATGCTGATTTCCTTTTTAACGACGCTAGTTCCATCCGACCTCTCTATAACGCGTGGAAACACATTTTACCCTTATTAGTCTCTCGACCACTGTGTTTTTTTTTCTCGGCTTCTGTATTTTTTCTTATTTTTGTTTCTTACCTTTATTTTTACATTTTTCGTTGGCAACTTCGCATTTTTGTTGTTGTTACATTTACGTCTGTCAAGTCTTGAAAATGGGCGCCTACTTTTAAAGTAAATGAAGTTTTCCATCAGGTTTACTATATACTGGTTATTTTCATCTAAAACATCATTTATCGAAGTTAGTTATTTCTATTTTTAACACATAAGATTGTTCCGTTTTTCGAAGACTCTATCCTCACTAGAAATAACACTTTTTTTTTTTTTTTAAGAATAATATGTTGTTTTCATAACTACTGTGTGTTTGCAACAGACAACGTCCTATCTTTAGTCAACGCCCCTTATGCTAATTCTGAAAATGAGGAAAAATATCCACATGGAGAAAAGCTACAGTTTTATGAAAATGAAAAACGCTTGTGATTTAATTTATTAATATTTAAAAAATCACTCTGCCGCTACATTATCCGGGCTTGCAAAATTGAGACTTATTCATTAATTTAATAATTTTAATTGAAGTGGAAGAATATCGCAAAATTGTTGATTTCTTAAAAATTTTTTATTAATTTTAAAATATTTAAGCTCTTTATTTATTCGTTCTAAAGCCCAACTAATTCTTTACAGCAAAATGGTATTTGTTGTTTAAAATTATAGCTTTGCCTTAGGTGTAAGGCACATAAAATGTGGCTTTCTTTTATTTAACCTGGCGAAAAAATTCTGACAGAGCTAAAACTTGCTATTTATCGAAACTGTTATTATTATCTTGGGAATATTAGATATCCTTTTTTAACTTTTGAGTTTTCCATTTTCTATTATAAGAATGTTTATATGCTTGATTTTAATGAAACTATAGTCCTCATAAAATCAATCTTCATTAAAATTTCCTTTAGTTGATATCTAAAAATTCTTCATTAAATGATATTAATCGGAGTAAAAAATCATTCCTCATCAAATTTAATTCTTTTATCTGAATTCGTTCGTCGTAACGCTTTTATTCCAGTATTTTAATCCAGGTATAAAATCATTCTTATTAAAATTGATTTCATTCGATATCGATTTAAAAAATCATTCTTCGTTAAAATAGATTTCAATATCAATTTTTAAAATAATTTTTTATTAAAGTTGATTTTAATCTACTTATAAAATCATTCTTTGTTAAAATTGATTTTAATAGATTCATAAAATAATTCTGCATTAAAATTGGTTTCAATGAAGAATTAATTTTAATGTGTTTATAAAATCATTCTTCATTAAAATTAATTTTAATGAATTTATAAAATCACTTATTAAAAGTGATTTTAATAGATTTATAAAAGTATTCTCTTTAAAATTGATTTAAATCGATTTATAAAGTTATTCTTCGTTAAAATTGGTTTCCATCGATTTATAAAATCATTCTTAATTAAAATTAATTTTAATGGATCTATAAAACCATTCATTAAAATTGATTTCAAGCAATTTATAAGACCATTCTTCACTGAAATTGATTTCAATCAATTTATAAAATCATTGTTCATTAAAATTAATTTTAATGGATTGATAAAACTGTTCATTAAAACTGATTTCAATCGATTTGTAAATCATTCTTCATTCAAATTAATTTCAATCGATTTATAAAATCATTCTTCATTAAAATTGATTTTAATAGATTTATTAAATGATTCTTCATTAAAATTTGATTTTAATCGAGGTATAGAATCATGCATAATTGTTTGTCTTTACTGAAGATTTATTCACTCTGGAAAAAAAATACACTTTTTCTTTCAATACAAAAATATAAACTAATATTTTACATATTTCAAAAGATAATGATATAAAAAGAAAGAAAAAATAGTTGATAGAATTTTTTTCTGATTTAGATCTCTACCAATAAAAAAAAATCAAACAGCGAAAACATTATACCATCTTCAACACCGCGGAAAAAAGACAATGACAAAAAAAATAATAATAATTTCCCAGATGATTGTTTTTCTTGCGCGGTGTTAAGTTTCCTAATCAAAAACCGATAACCGATAGTCCGATGAAATATGTATTGACCACAAGAGCGAGGTTCGGAGAAAAAGTGTGGACAGCACAAGCTGTCGACGGCCCAGATAGTCTTCCAACTTCACAAACGTTGTTCTGTGAGTCAGTGTTCCCTGTTCACACTGATAATATCGCTGATTTAAAGGCCACCGACACTTATGATCTGTTACTCTGGCAAATCATCATTATCTTGTACTGATTGGTGAAAACAAGATCATGATTTGTTTGGGGAAAACTGCGAGAAAGATGAGGGAAAAAGGTCTCCATTAATCTAGATTCGAAAGAGAAAAAATTGCTTGAATTGTTGTTTATAGTCGGTTTTCAATCCATGATCTTTTAAGCTATTCGACTGGTTTCGACGCAATTTTTTTTTTCTAAAAAGGGTTTAATTAAAATTTTAATTTCATGTTTGATCAGCAGGAGCTGTAAATTTATAATTCTAAAGTGAAAGTTAAAAATTTATAGAATATTTTTTTAAAATAAACTAATTAAAAACTGCAAATTTGTGTCACGCTAACATAAAGTGACCACACGTCCCGATTTTGGCGGGACAGTCCCGCTTTTTAGTGGACAGTCCCGCGTCCCGCCGATTTTTAAAAATGTCCCGCTTTTTAGAAAATACCTGCATTTCTTATTTTAAATGTACTGTAAAAATATATTACCTATTATTTATTAAGTATTATGGTGAATATAAAGAAATAAAAAATACATTAAAAAAAAGCACGTAAAATGCATGCAGAGTAAACTAAATTAGGCAATGTACCGAGTTAGATTTACTCGGTGGTGTTCGATCATTGTCGTTACGTCTCGGCTTAATTCAGATAAGTGCAGACAGTGCAGTTTGTTGTTTTCAATTTGACGTTCGGTTTGACTCATTATTTGATTGACGAAGATAGTGGTAGAGCAATAGTCGCCACAACGTAACGGTCAATAAGGTAAAATTTAAAAATCTTTTTTAGCCTTTGTAGTAAATTTTTAATTTATTTCTAGTATTTACCCACAGAATAAAAGATGAGTAAAAAAAGAGAATGCAAATTTAATGAAGAGCTAAGCAGAGAATTTCAATTTATTAAAAAAACCAAAATAGACTATATGGTACGGTGTGATAAATGCAATGCTGAATTTTTGNCGGTAAATTTATAATTCTAAAGTGAAATTTAAAAATTTATAGAATATTTTTTTAAAATAAACTAATTAAAAACTCAAATTTAAGTCACGCTAACAGCTCTACAACAAATTGTGATGTATGCATTTTAAAATAATTGTTTTCCTGGATTAATAATGTGATTACCTTTGCTTTGAATAAAATCCTAAAAACATTTCAAAAATACGATGAAATAGAACTAAATGTATTGTTTAATATTGAATTTTTAAAGAAAAACTCGAAATATTCTTCTTGCTTAAAGCTTGAAAAAATAACAAGTTCGTACATAGACTTCAGCTTTTACTTAAAAACATAGCTAACATTATACAAAATTTACATAAAAAATTTCAAAGTAAAAAAAAATTTTTTTTTGTAATGTGCGCTAGCTTTAAGAAATTTTCTGTTCTTCAGAATATGCATTGAAAATAATGCAAGAAAATTCAGAAACGTAAGAAAATTTTGAGAAAAAAAATTATTAATTCGAAAATTAATAATTTTTAAAAAAGTCTTAAAAAAGAATTCATTTTGGTAATAAATTTTGGTTAAACCACTCAAAGCTATAGCATTTTTGAGTAGGAACTATAACAGAAACTATAACTAGGAACTATAACATTTTTAAATACCGATTCTTTTGAGACTGGATATACTCTGCTCGGTGAACTCTTAGACGCAGAATTTTTCATTCCTTTTTCACTATTTTGCATTAATTTAGGTCGAAAGCCTGGTTGCCACGTAGCTGGACTCACCTCAGTGAGAACGGGAGTTCGAATCCATCCAGCTGTCCGAAAACTTCTCGTGAAGTAAATGGTGACTGGTGCAGGTTAAATCTGTCGGGTCACAAAGCCATCCATGTCCCCATAACAAATCAATACCTCTGGGGTACTAATTTGGAGATTGATCATTCTCTGGTTCAGGTTAAAATTACGATCTGTGGATGAATGAATGTATATATGAATGGGTCCGCCCTATAAACGGGTGTGACGAATGCGTGTGGCACAAGTCGAATTCTTAGCCATAGATGGCGCCACCGTAAAACAAGAGCAATCGCACCCCCTCCGCCTTATTGACCACGACAACAAAAATACCAGAACATATTTTTACTTGTAATTAGAGGGTCAGAAAAGAATCAAAACCTTGCGTCAAAGGGCTAAAAACATTACTCGCAATCATGATACTCGTTTATACAAAGATTATACAAAGTTTATACTACGCAGCCAGTTTCCTTTATGATTATTTATATTCTAGGCTGTACGATCATCTGGGCGCCTTCAGTGTAAGTGTCATGGTGTATCTGGGTCCTGTGAGCTGAAGACCTGCTGGAAGGCGGCTCCCACTCTCATGGAGGTCTCTCAAAAGCTCAAACTGAAACACAGGGATGCTGAAGAGGTTCATTCGGTGCCTGTGGGGAGGAGAAACAAGCTCCTGCCCATCACAGCCAGATTCAACAAAGACGATCTCGTTTACACAGTTCAGTCACCAGATTATTGTGTTTATGACCCGAAAACAGGATCAAGGGGAACAAAAGGAAGGTAAGAATATTCGTGATACCTACTTTCAGCAGTGTATTCATTCAGGGTGTTCCATAATCACCACCCTTAGCACATACGCTTAGAATTCTTGTCGAAACGGATTCCACACTTAGAGGCTGAACATTGTATTCAATTAAGGGAGAAACAAAAATACTGTCGAAATCAGTCGGATCAATTGCGAGGCAGGGGGAATTGAAAACAAAACATTGAAACCAGTTTGAATGATGGATGAAACTCTGCAAATTTCTATTTTTCTTTTCGACAGTCAAACAGGTTTCAATGTTTTCTGTTCCCGTCTTTCTCTACAATGGTTCGGCAGAATTTGATAATGTTATATTGTTCTTGTTTTGTCTTTCCTTTCTTATATATTAAATTGTGACTCTTTGCGCGCTTACTTTTGACTTATTTATGACAAGGATTATAAAAGCATAGAGTGAGGGCGGTCATACCTGAACACCCTGTATGTACTGGTTCTATCCAAATTAAAAAATGGTTCGGTGAAAACTGATTTTCTGAACATTTTCGCCTTCCAATGAGGTGAACCGGGTTAGAATCCCAGCGATTGCTGGTCGATACGAATTCTGCATCCGGCTTGCACCGACCACATTGCCGACGAGAAATATGCTCAGTGGTAGAGTCGCCTGGCTGTCGGGCTTAGTTGCATCAAAAAGTCTTACACGAAGGCAAATTTCTCCAAATACTTGATCCAGGAGTTCCCTTGTCTTCTGGATTTGGCTCGAAAGTACAAGGCTACGGATTTGAACATAAGTAGTCGTAAACCCGAAAATTGTGTAGACTGTTTACGACGGTAATAAAAAGTAAATACTTAATAGAGCAATGGTTTAGGGAATATAACATTTGCCTTCCAAAGTCGACTCAAGTTCGAATCCAGCGATGGCTGACTGATACGAATTTTACTTCCAGCTTTTCCTGATCGCAGTGCTGACATAAAATATACCCAGTAGTAGACGCATTGTGGCCTAATCGGGGGAAGTTTTCCTATCCAGTTCATCAAGCCAGTTTGCCCCAATGCTTGATTCAGGAGTTTTCTTGTTTTCGGTCTAGGCTTAAAACTAAAAGGTTACGGAGTTGAACATAAGCTTGAAAATCTACAAAACATTTTTTTTTAATTGTTACTGTTTTATATTTCCCAACAATCAAACCGTGAGATGTTTTCTTAGAAGTTGTTGTTAACATTGCTCCAAATCCTCAACAAGAATTGTTGTCGACTTGCTGACATGCAATTTTTTTTTTTAACATAACTTTTTTTCTGGTACATACTGTAGAAAAAGTATAGATATTTCCAAAAAAAAAAAAAAAATTTTAATAATTTTTTTGGATCTTTATTTAAAAATTTTTTTTAAAAAATAATTATGTGCATAGCTTCTTTTCAACAGGTTTTGCAATAATGAATCACAGTGCAAATAGGATTTTATGAAGAAAAAAATAGACACTAGGGAAGAGGTCATTCTTTCCTTGTAAATAACGTGCACGCTTCTATCATGTTAAAGTTTTATAAGAAACTAGTGGGCTGCGCCCCCTGTTCGCTAACGCTCGCCAACCCCGAAAATCACTACGCAATCTTATATGGTTTGCTTCGCTCGCTACTAACTTAGGTACATTGCAAATGCACAAAATTCTAAGAATTCAAAACAATCATTCAAATCAATATAGCAACTTTTNGGATTTGAATGATTGTTTTGAATTCTTAGAATTTTGTGCATTTGCAATGTACCTAAGTGAGTAGCGAGTGAAGCGAGCTTGGTTTGCGAAGCAAACCATATAAGATTGCGTAGCAATTTTCGGGGGTAGGCGAGCGTCAGCGAGCAGGGGGCGCAGCCCACTAGTTAGCTTGAAAATCTATGACATAATTTTAATTGTTATTTTTTTTATATTTCCCAACAATCAAACCGTGGGATGTTTTCTTGGAAGTTGTTGTAAACGTTTCTCCAAATCCTCAACAAGAATTGTTGTCGATTTGCTGACACACAATTTTTTTTAACATTAATTTTTTTGTGACATATTGTAGAAAAAGTATAGATATTTCTGAAGAAAAAAAACTTTTAATAATTTTTTGGATCTTTCTTTTAAAAATAATTATGTGCATAGCTCTTTTTCAACTGGTTTTGCAATAATGAATCCCAGTGCAAATATGATTTTATGAAGAAAAAAAAGACACTAGGGAAGAAGTCATTTTTTCCTTGTGAACAACGTGCACGCTTCTATCTTAAAAAAGTTTTATAAGAAATTATAACCTTTAAGGAATATTAAAAACAAATCAACAATTAAAAAAAAAAACTTGGTTAGTAAAATGAGTATAAATAAATAAAATATATTTGAATCATGTCATAAAATTATTTTGACCCCAAGACATTTCTGTATACCTTAATCGGTCACTTATATCATGAATCCTAAAAGGTTCAACTTTATATTTTTTATTACCGGAAGGTTAGGACTTATTTTTAGAAAATGTTTATTTAGAAATTTTATGTGAGACGCGAGGCTATAAATCATTTCTTTATTAGTTTTGATGCCAAGTCAATTTATTTGTATAGAGTATCATTTAAAATCTAGTAAGTTTCTAAACATTAGTCCTTTATCGAAGTCGTATTTTTAAATGGATAAATTGTATACATTAGTTTGCAGCAAAACATGTTATGAATCACAAAACATGTGATTTAAGATAACGCGGAAGTTTTGTGAGTTATAAATAAATTACAAAACTTCTTGCAAAATGTATGCACTGAAATTTGTCCCCTGCTATTTTAGGATTTTATCGTGCCGACAATAAATTTATACCAAAACAGCTATCCATAGTCCATACATGCACAAAGAATCTCTATTTTATTTTATTTTATAACCGTCGTTGAACAGTCGACCTAATTTCATGGGTTTACGACTACTAATATTCAACTCCGTAGCCTTGTAATTTTGAACCAATCTAGAAGACAAGGAAACTCCTGGATCAGTACCCCCAGAGGTATTGATTTGTTATGAGAACATGTAAGTCTTTGAAACTCGACAGATTTAACGTGTATCAGTCATGAGGAGTCTTTTGCCGGCGAGGATCGAACCCACGACCTATTGGACATGGGCCCAGAGCCCTACCGAGCAGGCTATCCCTGCCCTTGAAGAATCTCTATGAATAGAATATTTTTGTCTACGATTTTTTGCTCTCATTTATTATATATATATTTTTTAAATGCATTTAGTCACTCAGATGGTATGCCATGTAGAGTGGTCGCCAACCACGTTGTGTTTCGGCCAATAAGGAAAGGAGTGCGATTGCTCTTGTTTTCCAGTGGCGCCATCTTTGGCCAAGAATTCGACTCCTGTCACACCCGTTTATAGGGCGAGCCAGTCCATACATTCATACACAGATCGTAATTTTGACCTGAACCAGAGAACGATCAATCTTTAATTCAGTACCTCCAGAGGTTTCGATTTATTATGGGAACGTGGAGGACTTGGTGACCCGACAGATTTAATGGGCACCAGTCACCATTAACTATCGGGGAATCTTCGGCTGGCGAGGATCAAACCCTAGACTTGGCCCCAATACCCTACCAATCAGGCTATCCCGGCCATAAGCTACACTAATGGGGGTTTATTTCAAACATAATATTGACGCACACAGTGGCAGATGGTAGTAGCAATTAGCCGACCTCCACACCAGACTCCCCAACCATTTGTGACTTTTCCGGCTATGAAACCGCCGGGAAATTATATTAAAGTGGATTACGAGCCTCTGAAACACGATGAATGAAAGAGCAATTCGATCAGACACCAAGCCTTAAGAATAATACATTGAACCCCGGTCGAAGCCGTGGCAGGTGAAGACTAAATAGACCACCCTGACTGTGTCACCTCATTTGAATAAAAACACTTTTTTTATATGTAAAACATATTATATATTTTTATATATCTTCTATTGCGAAATGTATCCACTAATTATTTAGCTTGTACATCTTCAAAGTTGGTCTCCCCCTTCATCTTTAAGAATTTACATAACTGGTATTAACTTCACAGCCATGATAGATGTGAAAAAGCTATTTTCCTTTAATTAAATAGAAAATATCCACGAAATAAGAAAATATTCAGCAGATACCTGCTATCATCAGAATATTTCTAAATATTACATGAAATGGTTTAGGTTATATTTTAATTATTATTAATATTATAATGACTGATAATTTCGTCTTTTATTTATATAGCTAGAGGGTAGAGAGCACATAACAATAGAGAATCGTAAAGCAACCCATGACCGAAAATGTTTTTGTACGACACCAGGGGTGAGCCCATCCTTGCGCATTTGAACAGGCACTAATATTTGTCGAAATTATTTTAATTTAATGTCTTCTAATGATTATTGGCAGAAATTCCATTCAAATAGACTATTTAATGATGTGGCGACCTATTTTCCGAATCTCCTCAAGTCATTATATTTCCGAGCCTATTTAAATGCAAGTTTCGAATGTAACTATTAGAAAAAATAAAATTGAGATAATTTAAATAAATAAAAGCACCGGTTCAAAAGCGTAAAGACACAGTTCCCAGTAGAGCACCGAAGTCAGGCATTATTGACTGCGGCCAGTAAGCGGGTGGGTGATTTTGATCAGCCTGCGTAGGGACCGAAGGTGCGCGGTATCTGTCCTTGTTAAACTGTTCGACCGTAAAGTGCTTGACTTCGCGCAGGTAGTCGGGCTACCAAAGCAGGGGAGCCATCCTCTCTGCAGAGGATCAAAATTGCGATGGCATGTCTTCGGATCATCCGCAGGGATGTTTCCCAGACCGTCGTCAATAGCCCATTGTGCAGCTCTAGTTAAGACGCAAATTAAATACCTACCTGAAACGCTAACAGACAGCCAGTCAAAGAAAGGAAACCGGCGTACGATAACATTTTCGGTCATGGGTTACTATACACCCTCAAAGTTTATAAGCGTCGTACTAAATTATCTTTCATTGGATTACCATAATTCTTTTTGTTTTGTAGGGAATGCAATGCGACCGGAGAGGATTCATTTGGATGCAAGGAGATGTGCTGTTCAAGGGGTTACCTCACATCGTGGGATGAGGTCGAAGAACGATGCGGTTGCAAGTTCCAACGATGCTGTTACGTCACTTGCAATACATGCAAAAAGAGAACACACGTCAACCTCTGTCTGTGAAGACGTTAATGGAATGCGTTACAATTTAAATTAAACCACGCATCAACCGAATATTGATGCGAGCAAATATTCTCGAGCTTGTTATCCCAGGAGCTGGGATGAAGTAAGCTTGGAAAGCTTATTGAAGTGCATCATGGCTGCAATGTTGAACACTTCTTGTTGAAATATTAAACTTGTTGAAATATCAACCGAGGTTTAATGATGCTCTCGAGCTTTCTGTTTCAAACGAAGAAATGGTGTAAACTTGGAAAGCTTTTGTTGAAGTAAGCATCACCTTATCTGTTGACGCAGATTTTCTCAAGTTTTCAGTTTCAAACGAAGGAATGAAATAAGCTGGAAAAACTTTTGTTGAAGTATGCATCAACTTAGTATTGATGCAAATGTTCACAAGCTTTCCCAAATTTATTAGGAGATGCTTGAACAAGCAAAGGAATGAAGTAAACTTGGAAAGCTTTTCTTGAAGCATTTATCAACTTAGTATTGATGCAAAATGTTCTCAAGTTTTTTGTTCCAGAAGAAATAATAAGAAAACTTCTTTTGTTCCACGTCTATGGTTGAACTGTTGAAAAAAATCTTCTTGTTTAGTGATGTATGCTAGTTGAATTATGAATCCTGAAAAATATGCTTATTATGTACAGATAGGTCTCTGGCATTATTTTTTAAGAAAACAGAGACTGATTCAGTTTCAGCTTGCTATGGAACGACATTCACAAGTAACAAACAACATTCAGACCAGTCACTGTTCACCAATTTTTATAGTTCAGAAAACACTCGGAAGTGTTGTTTTTCGCAACTTGTTTTCATTTAAAAAAATGCTTGTTTTTGGAAATTCTTTTTGACATCTATAGTTGATCTATTAGAAAATATTTCATGTAAGATTTGGCTCATATAAAAAAAAAAAGAGGAAAATTATCTTCAATCGTATTTTAAGAATTGAGCACTGGAGCAAAATTTAATACAAAAAGGACAAGAAATAAATTTTTTACGCTGACCATTATTTGACTACCGTTTTTTCTCTTCTTCACAATATGGTGATAATTTTTCATAATATCATCTAAAATGATAAAATTCTTAACAAATCATCGTATTTGCTAGTTAGAGACCTAGGAGATTTGCATGATACAAGATCTATAAGTACTAAGTGCTTACAATTGTGATAAGTTTGGAAGAGATTGAATACTATTTTCTTCAAAAATGTATTGCTTACAATAAATTATTTTTTGACTTAACTCATTTTTTTAAAAACTTTCACAATGGTTAATGTATTTGTACTTTAAATCATAAAAAAAACTTGAGTTATAAATTTGGCATAAATAATAAATAGCTTTAGCACATGGAAATTTAACTTGAATAGTTTGCACACATAATCTGATAATTTAGGGCAACATGTGTTCTGAGCCTTCCTCAGCATTTCTTTGCTGGGTGCGTATAACATTCTTATACAATGAAAGTCTTGGATCATTATTTTGTAACTGTACCACAAAATAATCATTGGCCACAATGCGACACAGACGCACACACATACATACTGTCCGGCCATCACGAGAACTCTTTCAGACACTCGTGCTAATTCACTTTGAATAGGGGTGTGGGATGAGTCGTATCGTATTTTTGTAGGTTGGGAGAGTCATGTCATTTTTCAAGCCTTCAACACCAGAATTTTTTTTAACTCATGGCAGCAGACAACTTCATACTTTTATTCGAGTGTTCTCGAAATCGCTGAATAGTACATAAATATTCTTTACTACAGAATCGTCCAGAGTTTTATCCAAGTGCTTTCGCAGCAGTTTTTTCCCAGATTTTCTGTGATTTTAAACCAATTTTAATTTTCCTAAAGCGTAAAAACTTAATGAGCTATCCACACCACCTGAGGTTTTAGGCAAAATTTTTTTTTAAATTTTCGTTATTTTTTCTCTCAATAAACTTTTGGTGATTCGGAAGCGCTATATTTTTCAAAAATGATCGAAAACAAAAGTGTCGCTTTATCAGATAAGGAGAAATAACGCTTGACAATTTTTAAATCTTTGATTTTTCACAAAAATGGAAAGCAATTAAATTATGTTGTAAGTCACTTAGAAAAGATAATTTCCCACAGTACAATTGCGTGAATTTTAAGATTTCCTAAACGTACTATTATTATTGTTGAAGCTGATGGAAATTGTTTTGGATAATGTTGAAAAATTGTCTTAATAAAAATTACACTAAAATAAAGATAATGACAAAATCTCTATAAGCAAATATTCTACAATCAATAATTTTTTTAAAAAGGTAGCAAAATACTACGCAACTTTTAAAAAATGTTGATTGTTAGAATAATTTTGTTAGCAAAAAATTAATAGAAAAATACTGCGCGCTATTTTTCACAAAATCAGATAGGGACAAGCCCCCCCTTTTTTTTACATAATTTGATAGGCACTATGGAATAAAGTACAAATTCAGCATCTGTTTATTTATGAAAATGAAATAAAGATTATTAAAAGCATAGTTAAAATTTCTCAAACAGTATTTTTTCCCAAAAAAATATCACACACACGTTGATATCAGCAAAATATCATTTCTGGACTTTATAACATCCTAATCAAAATACTCTAACAATTTCAATAAAAAAGAGCTGCTAAAATTAAATAAATTTTTTATTAACAATGAAAGTTTGAACAGTCGAACGAAAAATTACACATGCAAAACAATACAAACAATATTTGCATAAAAAGAGCTTTGGTTCCATCACGATAAACTAGTAAGAAATTAAAACAAGTTACAAATTTCAGACTACAGATGAAATTTAAATGTTTACAGTTTCAGTCTTTTTTAAAAATTATAACATAGCACACAGTGTTCCACATTAAACACTCTTAATATATATTTTTAGAATACAAATTAAAAAAATGAATACAAAATACAATTTATTCATTAGGATTGTAAATGCTTATGAATAATTAAAAAATTACCATAAATAATTAAGTGGGGGAAAAAAACAGAACGTTTCTCAAACTAACCAATCATCATTTAGTCCAACAAGAGCAAGGGAGGGATTAAACAATCAAAAACCAGTTTATTTGATGATGATACTTATAGGCAGTAGCTAAAAAAAGCCAACATATTACACTTCCTAACCTGTTAAAGCACAAAAACTTTTAAATTCTATTCGTAATTAAATATTAGTTTCTACAATGTATAGTTTTTGATTTAATTTTTACAAAGATTCTAAAAATACATATTACAAGCAGTTATTACAGAACACCCTATATATTCCAGTACAAAAATAATCCTGCATTTATATTACAGTATCAAATTAGTGTAATCCTTGAATAACAAGTGGACTATAACTAACTGAACTAAAAAAAAGTCAACATTTAGTTAAAACTCGAAATAAGCCGTTAATTCTCACACAGTGAGCTAATAATTTTTTTTATAAATAAAAGTAAATAAATATTCACAAGTTATGAATTAAGACAATATATAGTAATTCATGCATATAACTATATGTAAATATATATTCTTTATATGATAAAAAATTGGAAAACATACATAGTATAGGAAATAGGTGAGCTTTATGAACAATTAATTGGAAGATGAGGATATTGAAATATTCCCTGTAAGTATTGAAAATGCAACACCCAAAGGGGTAATCGGAAGTGTCAAAACAGTTTAAAATAAAAGTGAAAACAATCAATCAACGCACCCTAACATTAATACATAGTTCATGAATTCATTAAATTAAAGACCAAAACTATTTAAAATTAAGAAGGTGTTTTAAAATGGCACAGCAGAAAAGAAAGTACACATAAAAATTAAATTATGACAAAGAATTATTTGTTAACATCTTTGATATCTTGTATATCCATGTAATATGTTCTTTAATGCTTTTGCATGTAATACATTTCAGTTCTATATTTATCTGAAGTCAAATATTCTTCATTATATAAATGCTATGTAACAATGATAATCTTTAATGTTTTTGCACATTTTGAGTTTTAGTTTGAAAACAAATAATGATTAAAATTTTTTTCCTCATTAAACACCATGTAACAATTAGTACTCCTTTAATGTTCTTGCATACAAGAAATTTGAGTTCTAAATGAAATATTTTTTCTTATTAAATGCAATGTAACAATCAGCACATCTTTTAATGTTTCTGCATACTAGAAATGTGAGTACTAAATCAAAAAATTTCATTTTATTTTATTAAACACAATGTAACAATCAGCACATCTTTAAATGTTCTTACGTACTAGAAATTTGAGCTCTATTACTAGAAATATTTTTCTCTCTCATTAAATACCATAAAAGAGTGAGCATGTCATGTACATAAGAATTTTGAGTTCTAAACTAGCGTAAAACCAAATATTTTTGTTATGTTATTAAACTGGAAAACAGCATCCCTCATAATAAATATTTTCTTCCAAGAACTGGCATGGTATTTTATAGTTATGCTATTGACACTTGTTTGGCAATTTTAAAAAAATAATAAAACTTGTGATTGAACCTATCTGATTTACTGATAGTGCAGGAATTTTGAATTAAAAAAAAAACAACATATTTTAGTAAATTTCCGAACTATTTTTATTGCACACAAATATTTTAGCAGACTTACTTGCAATTAAAATGTTAACAAAATTCTTTATCAGTGGCATTTCCTTGCTTAGCGTTAACAAGCAAACAGTCATAGATGTGAGTAACTTATGTCTTGATTTTGAAACTGATTGAAGAATTTTTAGTTTGGGAACTAGATGAAATTCAAAATAAAACATTCTGCCAAAAGTAAGCAATGCAGAAATTTTAAAACATATTTTAAATAATCCAAAAGTATGAAGTATTTGTGAAAATAACATAATGTATTCACATAAAACTAATTAACAGAAGAGCTTTCTGCTAAGAAACAGTGTTCTCTCCAGATGGTATACTTAAGAATTGCAACCATGAACAACTTTTGTTCTTGCTTACAGCGATATGTAGTGAAAATTTTTCATCAGGATTCAGTTGTAAACAATTACAACTTTGAAAGCATTGGAACAAAATTATTTAATAAATTAATATATCAATTTTACTTTTATATGACCACTAACAAATTTTAACACATATAAATTTTCTGATGTTTGTTTACAGAAAAATATCTAAAAAGTATTATGTTGAGATGGAATAGCAGAGTTTTCAATTTAAAAGCTTCATTCGCTGTAGAAGTAAAGATGCATTTCCGTACAGCAATTATGAAAAACAAAAAGAAATGTTTTTGCATACTCCAGTCTAAGTTAAATGCTGATAATGTTTAGATTTTTAATCATGAAAAAAAATGGAAAATATTTTTGAGGATGTAAAACAAATAGATGGTACAAAAGTTAAGAAAGCTTACATACAAAGTTGAAGTCTAATGATGTTTAAAATATCCACTATGCAGATTTAAACAAATTATGTATAAAAAAGTAAACAAAGCTCACAAAATAAACTGGTAAACAAACATTGCTGCCCAAGAAAACTGGTAGGGTGGATTAAAAAGTCAGCAAGTATAATAAACAAAGCAATCCACATTAACATTACATATATCTTAACCTGAAAATAAACTGAAAATAAAGCAAAGATATTTTTCATTTCATTTTAGGCTCACCTTTCATAAATGAAGTACTTTTAAAAATATGACAATGAATTAAAAAAATATAAATATAAAAAGGCAGTGTCAAAAGATGACTAGAGCTCTTTTTATTCTTTAACAAAAGAAAAAGAAACACAAATAATGGCAAGAAATTTTTTATTTTATAAATTCTTAAAATGTTTAAATTTAGAAATCATACATTGTTTAAGAAATCTTAGGTCGACTGTCGAATGTTAGAATTACCCTGTCATGAAACAGAAAATGTTGGGAAAAAATTAAATTAAGAAAAAGAGAAAGGCATATTTTTCTCTGTCTGGTTTTACTATTTGCATCATTTAATAACATGAATTATAAACTTTAGTTTCTCAACAAAATCCAAAATAAATTCCTTAATATCATTAAATAAATTAATAAAAGGTGAAAAAATATATAAATGAGACATTTGGTTTTAAATATATATGTATGACCTAGACACTTGCATTTTGGTAAATTAAATTTAAAAAAAAATATATTTGAAACTGGTTTGATTCAAAATATAATACAAATTCATATAAAAAATACATATAACAATACATTTTGTACCAAAATGAATTTCATTGAACTTACTTTGGTTTCTTAAATTTAGTGGGGGGAAAACATTGACACCTATTTTAATTTATTGTTGAGCTACATATCTTTAAATGGTAAAT
Organism: Parasteatoda tepidariorum; assembly: GCF_043381705.1. Lineage (NCBI taxonomy): Eukaryota > Metazoa > Arthropoda > Arachnida > Araneae > Theridiidae > Parasteatoda > Parasteatoda tepidariorum. The sequence continues at coordinate 18,825,566 of NC_092211.1, forward strand.
AAGTTAGTCTAATTCTTCTTAGGTAATATTTAATTAGAATCTTAGCTTGTAAATTAAATATTACTTAGTTTAATAATTAATAAAATTAAAAAAAGTACATACATATATTATTTCAAAATATAAAACTTTATTTCAGAAAACAAATCCATATTTTTAGGGTGTCCCTGAATTTATGGACCACACTTTAAGAGGAGTTAGGGCACATCATAAGGATTGAGAATAGCATAGCAACTTATGGGAGGAAATGTCATCATGAGCAACTACACTCTCCTTTTCATTATGGACTGGCTGTTCATGCACATTTGAATTGTTACTTTAATTTATCTAAATAATCCTATGCAAATGTCCTATAATCCTATGCTCCGCAGCAAATTGGTTAAAAATCACTAAATACTAATAAAACCACAATTTATGCATTGATTTAAATGAAAAAAAATTTGAACAATTTTAAAAATTTAATTAACGGAAATTATCAGAAAACATAAAATTTAGATAAATAAAAGTACCAGTACAAATGAAAGGGAAAAACATGCCAAGTCGCATATATTTCTGATCATAGGCTATTATGTAATTCTCAATACTTATTGTGTATCCCCTTAAAGTTTAGCCCATGGATCCAGGGGCATATTGTACGCAGAAAATATTTAACAAAAAAAAGAAAACACCTACATAGTGTAAAAAGATTGTATTGATTGGGGGAGGGGAGAACAAAGCAGCTTTTGTTTCAAATTATTCTAGAAATTTAACTTCAGATAAGAAACTTGAAAGCAAAAATAAACACTTAAAATAATTATAATTAATTAATAAAAAAGTGCAATGAAGCTAGTCAAGTTAGTTTTAGAACCAAATGCCCCAAGTTCATACGAACATTAACACTCATTCTTTTTAACTAAAATGAAACAACACTTTTTCAGATAAATTNGGAGTTAGGGCACATCATAAGGATTGAGAATAGCATAGCAACTTATGGGAGGAAATGTTAGCATAAGCAACTACTCTCTCCTTTTCATTATGGACTAGCTGTTCATGCACATTTGAATTATTACTTTAATTTATCTAAATAATCCTAAATTTCATTTTTTTCAAATCATAATTGTCGAAAATCGCATTTAAATAGAACCACAGTAGCTGTTTTATCGTAATTTAATGACTTAAACTAAGTTGGTGAGCGCAGAAAATTGGTTAAAAATCACTAAATACAAATAAAACCGCAATTTATGCATCTATTTAAATGAAAAATAATTTGAACAATTTTAAAAATGTAATTAACGGAAATTATTAGAAAACATAAAATTTAGATAAATAAAAGTACCTGTTCATATGAAAGCAATCAACATGACAAGTCGCATATATGATATTTCTGATCATAGGCTATGCAATTCTCAATACTTATTATGCATCCTCTGAAAGTTTAGCCCATGGATTCAGGGGCATATTGTATGCACAAAATATTAAAAAAAAAAAAAAAAAACACCTACATAGTGTAAAAAGGTTGTATTGGTGGTGGTGGTACGGGGGGGGGGGAAATAAAGCAGCTTTTGTTTCAAATTATTCCAGAAATTTAATGTCAGATAAGAAACTTGAAAGCAAAAATAAACACTTAAAATAAATAATTATATTTAATTAATTAAAAAGTGCAATGAAGCTGGTCAAGTTAGTTTTAGAACCAAATGTCTCAAGTTCATACGAACATTAACACTCATTCTTTTTAACTAAAATGAAACAACACTTTTTCAGATAAATTTAAAATAATTAATAAATTACTAAGTTCAGCTAAATAATTTAATAAAATTCTCTATTCTGTAAAAAAGTACAACTTCTCAAATATAAAATATCTGCTTACAGCATATAAAATAGCTCTTTGTAATATATTACACTTTATTAATTTTTTTTAAATGGAAAAAGACAACTACATAGCATTTGAAAGACTTAGAATGAAATAAATAGAAACAAAATGAAATAATATCAATACATTTTTTTCTTCTTCTTCAGGTTGATGGCAGATTTTAAACAAACCTGAATGAATGCTTTAACTTTCAGTATAATGAATAAATACAGCATATACATAATGATTAATAATTACAAAAAACAAAAATGTTTCCTTCCTTAATTTACTATTAAATAGTAATTATTCTAAACCTAGTATATAGTTAATGAACTGTACAAGAATGAAGATGAGTGGTTGCCAGGCAACTAGATACCTTATAAAATCTAATAAGCTTCCATAAAAAACATGAGGTTTTTCCCATCTAGAAAAAGTCAGTTAAGAAAAAACTTTTGAAAAATAGAAATTCATTGAAATCTTATTTTATGGTAAAACAGTGATTCAAATACGTTGTACAGCGAACCCAACTTTTGGGTTTATGACTATTAATGTTCAACTCTGTAGCCTTGTAATTTTTAACTCAATTCAGAAGACAAAAAAAAAAAACTCCTGGATCAAGTATTGGAGGAAATTTGCCTTAATGGAGGACTCTGTAATGGAACTAACCCGCATTTGCGTTACATGGAGAGGAAAACCACAAAAACCTCCTGCAGTTAGTCTGATGGCAAGGGGACTCTAACCCATGATTCGTCTACCACCGAGGATATTTTACATCAGCACTGTGATCGGTGTAAACTGGGTGCGGAATTCGTATCGACCAGCCATCGCTGGGATCCCTACCCGGTTTACCTCATTGGAAGGCGACTGCTTTATCCCCTGACCCACCACGGCTTTGGTACTCATTAGAGATGAGATCAACCTTACTTTTGGGGAACTCTGCCAAGTATCATCTAGAAGGGATAAATTAACAAAGGGAAAATTAAGGCTCACTGTTGACCACAGGGTAACTAGATGAAACAAATAGCAATTAAAACATTGTCTGAAAATCACCATTATTTTTTAAATCAAAAATGCACCATGCGTTTGTTTTATCATTATTTTCTTCATTAAATAGGGAATTGATTTGAATATTTTATAATATTCAGAAAATTACTTTATTTTACATTTGTTTTTTATAAGATTTCTTCTTTTTAGAAATTAAACTGGTAATGTTTATCATATTTTGAGAAATTGCTTACGTTATTCATATAAAAATTTTCAACCAATTAAATTTTCGAATTATAGAAAAAGTGGTCACATGTTAAAAAATACTTCAACTGAACTCTAACAAAATTTCCTAATTTTGCCCAGAAGGGTAGTAAGTTTCCTAAAGGGTCCTAAGTTTCCCAGTTCGGAAGAATAGCTTCAGCCAAAAAAGTCATGCAGAGGAATATGGGAACAATGGCCTCAAGCATCCAGCTAAAAGGAGGATCAAATCTAAGACTAAAGACACTATAACTTTGAATGCATAATAATTTTTAGAGAAGAGCAAGGAAGATATTTTTTGGCAGTTGATTGGGATTGAATCAAGGACTTTTGGGCCCATATTCTAACCAACATGGAAAAGTGTACACACGTCTGAACCAAGGTTTTTGTGGTTTTCCCTGTACATTTCCTTTCTAGTGAACAAGAAAACTTGACTTATTGTCAGCTGCAACTGCTTTTTGCAATTATAGGGCATAGCGTACTGTCCCTGTGAGAAGTCATCATTTTCAGGGCTTAATCCAGGGCGATTTTGGTACCGTTTTTCGGTACCTTCACAAAATTAAAAAAAAAAATCGGTACTTTCACAAAAAAAATCAGTACTTCAACAAACTTTGAGAAAAAAAAACGCATCTTCACGAAAATAAAAAAGAAAGTTAGAAGGAATTTTAAAGTGCTGAATAGTTTTCCGAGCGGTTCACGGAAAAGTGGATTCACAGTGAACGCCGTATGGTACGCCATCGGATGGCGTTCCGCGCAACCGCACTAGCTCGAAAACAGGCTTGATATGCTGACGTCACTTCTCCTAAATACGCCATTCAATCGGAGTGAGTGGTGAAGTTTTTATACTAGGCAACCGGCTAAATTGAGCCAGCGCGTAAACAACTCAACTCATTTTCCCAGACAAGTGTTTTTGTTATGATTTAGCGTAAAACGTGTTCTATTCGTATTTTTTAACAAGATTTATGAAAAGTTTTTATAATGAAGCGAGGAAGAAATTTAAGTGGAGCGGGTGGCTCACGGAATAGCGATTATTATATGAAGCGTTTACACACGATCGATAGTATAGGAACGAAATCAATTAAAACATTTTTTCAGTCTGAAAAAACTGAGGAGAAACCGTCACAACAGTCACAGTTGATAACGAGGCACAGTGTATTAAAAATGCTACGGAACCAATGATTGAAGAGCAAAACAATTCAAGTTTTGTTACAGAAAAAAAATAGTTTTTTTTTTTTTAATCAATATTTAATTTTCACAAAAATAAAAAAAAATTTCACAAAAATAATTTTTTTCACAAAAATAGGTACTAGGATTGAAAACCTGGATTAAGCCCTGATTTTAGTGCAGTTGGGACCTTAATTTTGATTGAGACTTAGGCCACAGTTACATATGTTTGTTGGCTGCTGCCTAGAATCGAACCAGGTACCTTTCAGTCTACAGCTAGACATTCTATTTACCATAGAAAAGATTGTAAGTTGGGAATGTATGATTGTCAATGCATATTTTTATACGGAATATATTTTACTTAGAATATAATATGATTTTCAAATAAATTTAATAATGAATATCTAAGAGCAATTTAACAATAAAGAAAAACATCATTAATTAAAATTTTATTATTCTCTTCACTTCAAAAAAAAAAAAATTAAGAATACTGAGCGAGAAGAATTTTAATTATTCATATAAAATTTTATAAATACACACTTTTTTTAAAAAAAATATAGTTTTTTTTTTTTTTATCGCATCCCTGTCATTATACTTCACTTTTCAGGGTAGTATCATTGAGCTTGAAAACAGATAATCTCAATTTGAAATTTACTGTAAACGAAATTTTTTTTTTTTTTTTTTGGAACTCTGATTCAAAATCATTAACATTTCCAACTTTAGCCAGTTTTGAAAAGTCGAGATGCTATCATAACATTTAAATATCATCAATTATGGCAAAGGTTAACTTGCATTACTTATCTATATTTTAATTAAAAGTTAGGTAAAAGCATTTCTCTGTTTGACATGAATAGAGGAAATAAAAAAATAAGCAAGTTTTAATTAAGAGAAATCGAGTGAAACAATAAGCTTACATTATTAAAAATTATTGAATATTTTCAACTTTTTTCTTTTTCAAATTAATAATTGTACAGGGTACGTAGCCAAGTCTTTCAACAAAAATAAGCACATTTTAAGTACTTTTTAAGCACTCAAAAAATATTTTTAAGCACGATATACATTAAAAAACGCAAAATAATTTTCAAAGACTTTACAAGATGTTGATAAAATAATGTAAAACATATAAAATGATTGGCGCTTTCATACGCTATGGACAGATGGTACACCGAACTGGATTGTGGTTGGATGAATTGTAAAACCGTTGAATAGAACAATGTGAGAAGCACGTTTTTGCATAATACATGGGGAAAATGGACATGGTAAAGAATTAAAACATCATTTTCGAAAAGGGAAAATTAAGCACTTTTTAAAAACACCTAGTGAAAAAAGCACCTTTAAGGGCTTTTAAAAAACGAAAATAAGCACATTTAAGCACTTTTTGAAAACGCTACGCACCATGTTGTACAATAGAAATAACTTAATAATGAATACTTAATGTTGCAAATTACATGTAATTAATGCATAATTAATGTTATGAATACGTAAAGTAAATATTAAGAAATTTATAATTAAGTAAACTGAATTTTCAAAAAATTTCTCATTAAAATTTTCTTTACCCACTTTTCCTTTTCAAAACTTTTTTCTTTAAATTTCAATTTTATTCTTTGTTTTGAGGAAAGGTTGGCTACTTTTTTACACATCTAATAGATTTATCTCTATGTTTTTTAAAAAGAGAAACCCTGCTTCATAATTTAAATTATAACAATTATTTAAAATACAAAAATAATTATTTAAAATACATGATTAATTAAAATACACTTCAAGAATAAATAAGAGTATCAAAATCAAGAAAAAAGGATACGGATTACGAAACATTCTTTTCAAATCTACCTTTTCTTTACAGTAAGGACACGTCTGCTTCTTACCCACAATGCACCATCCTCTTATACAAAACTCGTGAAATCTTAACAAAAAATTAAGGAAAAAGAAAAACATATCATGCCTTTTCTTAACACAAAATAGAAAAATATTAAGCCTTATTTTTTTAACAATGCAATACAGTTAAATCCTAAATTATATAGATGTGAACTACACTGGCGAAATTTTTTTTTTTCTCCTGTTGCATGAGATCTTTTACTATATCCTAAATACTTTCATATCACTGATTTCAAATCTGCAATCGTTTCTTTCTCCAAGCTACAATTTTGTTAAATGATATCTTCAGTATTTTCTTTTTTCTTGTTTAAAAACTTTATATATAACAGGGAGTTGCATAAATGTTGCAAAAAACTTCTAAGGAAGTTAGGGCCACATCATTAGGTTTAAAACTGCTTTGAAACTTATACCCGGAAATGTTGTCATATGCGGTTGGGAGCGCTTCTTTATTATGAACTGTTTTTTCATTTGCTTCTGAACAGGTCACAATAGGGAAATGCCCCAGCCACATACGACAACATTTCTGAGCATGGGTTCCTATGCAGTTTTAATTCTAATTATGTACCATAACTTCCTAAAAAGTTTTCCCTACATTTATGTGACCCCCTGTTACATATAACGTTTTTAAACTTGAACATTTAAACAAAAATAGACTAAAATGGTCAATTTTAAAAATACCTGTATCTTTCAGAGCAAAACTAGCTTTAGAATTGAAATCCCCACATCCGAATTAGGTAAGATCAAGTATTTGTATAAATGCAACAAAAAATTTGTTCCTTAGTGTTACAATCGCAATATTTTTGCTAAGAACTAGCAAATTAATAACACATTTCTCAGAAACAAATAATTAAAATACAAAATATCTCATGAACAAAATCATAAAATACAAAATATCATACGCTTATATTGAGAAATAAGTATTTTGTATTCTTTAATGAGTATTTTGTCCATATTAGATTCTGTCTAAAAGAATTTTTATATGTCATCCATATAATTCTAATTTAATAACAAACAAATTTTCTTAATCAATACTTTTTAGCATGAATTTTTGTTTTGCAAAAACAAAAAAAACTAAAAAACTTTAATTACAAATTAGGAAAATGTGTTTTACAGCTATAAAACAAATGGGTGAATTTTTTTTTATTTTTATCATTTTACTTATTAAAGCTGTTTGTTGAAGATTCTGTTGTCATATGAAAAAATGCCTCTTAGCAAATAATATGTTATTTTAATAATTGTTGTGAGTCAGTTAAGCAGAATTGTTAAGTTATGTGCAATTTATAGCTATGCAGTGCTTTTTATGTTGATTGTAAATGTCAAAAAACTTCAGTTTTTTTAAAATAAAAAATGCTTGATCCAAATTTTTATTATGTAAAAATTAAAAAAATTGCTTCAACACTGAATTTTTTAGGTACATAAAAATAATCAAAAATTTAGAGTTATTTATTTATTTTAATCAATGCGTAAAATCTCCCCAGATAGGGATTTTTCTTTTCTTTAAAAAAAATTAATACCATATATCCCGGTGTATAAGTAGCCCCTATTTTTGATTACGCGACAGCAAACTTTTTGTAAGTCGGGTGTATAAGTTGACCGATGAAAGAACCCGATATGAAAATTTCTAAAATTGTAAGAAAAAATTATTAAGTCTGCAAAATTTTCGCAAATGAAAAATAATTCAAATTGTTCTTTTTGGATATATCTGTCCTTAAATAAAGACACATAACATTATTGAATGCAATACCGATGTTCTGGAATCTTTAAATTTGTAGCTTTATGGTATATTTATAGTTTTCATTGTTATATTTTTTGAATTACTCTTGAATAAATTATCTTATCTTCTCTTATTCTTTTTTTTTCTGAATGTAATTTAAAGTATAGTTTAAAAAAAACAAACTTATATAAAGAAAATGTGATGAAAGAAAATGCAAAATAAATAGTATATAACATATTAAAAATAGTTTTTGAAAGGGGTAAATCAATACAGAATCATTCATATCAATCTCATTGAATATAATGCATGCATATTTCACAATCAATGAATATCAGACTTATTAGCGAGCAATGCATAAATCAACCCCTTTATTCTACCAAAATTTTGGGGTTTGGAAAATATATACGGTAATAATTTTGAATATTTGTCATTAAGTGCAATAAATTCTTCTCAGTAAGGCAATACAAAGAAGATAAAATTAAAACTTTAATCTGTGTTTAAGGGCCCCTTATCAGACAGAAAGTATCCACTTCTTTTATGTTACAGTACGTAGAACCAAACAACTCAGTTCCAACATTTATAAAGTAACTAATTAATGTTTTTTAATGTCTTTTGTTAATTTTAATATTATAGGTTTTTTTAAAACTTAAGTTATAGAAATACCCTTGAACCTTAAAATTAAAACTTATCCACAATATTCAATAAAACATATTTTAATTAATAAAATAAATTAAAGAGTTCTTAAATAAAGATAGTTACTTTTGTCCAATTATCTACAGGCTAACATGGAAAAAGTATACCCTTTTCTATTAAGGCATTGAAAACTGTGGTTTCTTTATGCTTTGGTGAAAAATGAAATAATTTATTTGTTTTTGATTTAGTTGATTTACATGCCTTCTAAACTTTCACAATTTAATGGTAACACTACACAAATATCAAACTATATAAGAAAATAATAAGTAAATAAGAAATAAATAAAATGATAAAATGCATTCAAACTAAAATATCAAGTTTTTGGATTTTTTCTAAATAAGTGGTAATATTAAATGCATCAAAAAATGAATTGTGAGTTGCATTTGAAGTTAGTTCTACAACAAAAAATAAATGTAAAATAATTCATGCTTCAGAGACATTATGAAAAAGGATACGTATGACCACATGTGAGGGTGAATGTTTTCTCAACAATGGCATTGGAATTATCTTGGACTAGAATGATATTGGCGCAGACTGCACAAATATTTGACTCCAACTGCCTATCAGGTATTCCAGAAGTGGTATAATACTAAAAAGTAATGGAATGCATTATAACACACAAATAAATGAATTAAACATACATAACTCAAATTTTCATAAATCAATACAGAACCACGCAAGTCCAAAATGATTTGAACTGCTTTTAATTCAGAGTATTGAAAATCAAGATTATGCAAAATTTCAGTTGCAACTGATGTTTCATGCAATTTTTGTGGATATAATTAAATGCAAGGTTGTGTCTCCAAATCATATTATATCACAATCCATTTGGCTATCTATTTTTTCCTGCTTCAAAGAGATTTATGTACACAAACATTTTAGTTTTTGGGGCAAAATCCTTTCAAAGAAGGTAGCAAATCCTATTAGGTTATCATTTATAGATAGTATATTTATATACATTAGTTAGCATTATTACCATGATAAACAAATTACAAACACACATTCAATTGCAGCACAAATATGTTTATTTTATCATTGTATTTTGCTTGGTTCAAATCTTAATCAAATCTTCTAAGTGGTTGTTTTTATATAGCTAGTTAATAAACATTTCTAGATTCTATACATTCATAATTTTTGAGGAGCAATATCAGTTCGTATTAACAAGCATTTTGGATTATCAGAATCCTACTCTAACTTTAAAATCCTGGCCTAAACTTCAAAAGCTTTTTCCTACGTTCTTTAATGGCTTTAGCAACTAAAAATATTTTTAAAACTATATTTGTTAAAATTTTATAAAGTATTCACATTTCTCATTAAATTGTGAAAAATTTTTAGCTTTGCTAATACTAAAATTTCTGTTTACATTTGACTTATTGTTAAGAATTGGTTTTAAATTAACCATTAAACATGAAAAATGTATAATTAATATCAAATACATTAAACATTAATTGAGTAAATTTAAAACAAAGTCAAATGACATAAGAACTTATTATTTATAAAAACATAATACCCCAATGCTAGCAGCCATCTTATCTGTTATTATCTCTGATATATCTCGACCAAGGACTCCATAATATAGGCCATAGAAAATACAGATAAGCCCACAGTCCATCCATACTTGTGGTAATGTATTAAACAAAAGATTAACTCCAAGAAGTGTTAAAAATACAACTATGTAACCGAAGACGCCAAGAGCATAACTAATCATGTAGATAAGATAAAACCATTTGTAAACTAACCTGAAATAAATAAACAAACTCAGAATATGCATTTTTATGAAAATGAAGACATCGCTTAAAAGAAAAAATGAATTAGAATTATCTGATTAAATTTGGCAATCAATATTGCTCTAGAAAGAATAATTGAGCTGAATGCTAAGATTAATGGCACAAGAGTCAGGTGTGGCTATACTGCTTCAAAATCAAGAAAAACTTATTATATTATAATAGAAAAACTATTACTGATTTATTTTTGTTAAATTTTTCTTAGTTTCTCAATTTTTCTTTTTTATGTGCTCTTGATTCATTTCTATAGAAATCAGACTTTACATTTTTCTGGGACAACAATAAATAATTTTCTTCAAGATAGGGGCTCTTATATAAAGTTAGAGAGGCCAATAATAAGATTTAACTTATGTTTTAAAAATATGATAGGCATAAATTGATATCCATTTAAAAGTCAATCCACTACGTCTGTTAATATCATCAGTTCACGTGATAAAAAAGGAGTTAGCAAACAATTGAAACAGGTTTTACTATTGAAATTAACTCATTTGTAAATCAACTAAGCTTTTAATAAATTAAATTGAAATCCTTTGCAAATCGAATTTAACGTTTTATAATTAAATCTGCAAATATAAAAGGTTCAACTTGATTTGAAATGAAAAAGTATATATACAGTGAAAGAGTTTTATAAAATGACAAATTAGAATATAGAAAGATTTTAACTACAATAGGATGGTGAAAGAAAAATTGATAAATTGAAAGAAAAAATTTCATAAAAATGAAAAATCAGCAATTGCAAAATCCAAAAACAAAATGTATTATTATTTTAAATGATACATCCAGTATCATTTAAAATAATAATAAATTTGACTATCAAAATTTAGAAAAAAGATTTTAATAAAATTAGGCACAATGAACACAAAACACATGATATGGAATAAAAAATATTCAAATAAAATAATGCCAGATTTTACCTAGGTGTCATATTATTAATGGGTTTTCTAAGTCCTCTACTGATAATAAAACAAGTTAGAATAGTAAAAATAACCCATATATAGATAAAGCGCATCCAGGCATGATTCACAGATATTGCAAAGGGAATAATCCACATGGCTACCAAAGATATTCTCTGAAAGAACAATTAAAAAAGTCAGAAAAACAACAGTCTAAGAATAACTCCATATATTTTAACAACAGTGTAAATTCTAGGACCAGTAAAATTAGACTAATTTCTTGGGAATAATTAATACCCAAGAGATTTTTGGCAAAAAAAAAAAACTTTGTTGTGTTATTGTAAATGATGCATAAAAACGGTGCTTCTCTCCTTTACACACTTGTCCCTCGTTAGAGATACATGGGAGTGATTTGAGGGAATAAAATAAATTTCTTCTAGACAAGCAAGCGAAACATACATTCATATTAATTTTTTTTACGCTGAATTGAATGAGATCAATCTCAAGATGATCATATTTATACTTTAAAAGTTATAAGTGTTACATGTACAAAAAGTAGAAATTTGTACTTGTACCTACTTACTCATCAGGTATTGCTACCTAAACAAGTAAGACATTGCTTCTATAAATTTTTTTAATGTTGAATCGATTGAGACTATACATAACAGTTGGGCTGAAAAGTTCGTAGGCAAACATTGAATAAATTTTTTTTTTATAAGATTTTATTTTATTAATCAATATAGTTGCCTTCAAGGGCAGTTTTAGCAGTCATATAATTTTTCGATACCATTTTTATAGTATGATTTGTCTTTCGCCTCAAAATAGGCCTTAGTTTCGGCAATTACTTCTTCATTGCTCCAATAACGCTATGTAATAGTCGCTGTTGATGGTTTTTCCCTTTTCAAGATAGTCGATGAATATTATACCACGCGCATCCCAAAATACTGATGCCATAACTTTGCCAGCTGACTGCTGCGTCTTTCCACGCTTTGGAGTTGGTTCATCTTGTGCAGTCCACTTGGCTGACTGTCGATTGGACTCTGTTGTGAAATGATGGAGCCATGTTTCATCCATTGTCACATATCGATACATAAATTTGGGTTTATTACGATTAAACAGTTTCAAACACAGCTCAGAATCATCAATTCGTTGCTTTTTTTTTGGTCGATTGTGAGCTTGCGTGGCACCCACTTTGCATGGAGCTTTCGCATACCCAAATATTCATTCACAATATGTCCAACACGTTCCTTTGATAACTTTAGAGTTTCAGATATCCCTATCAACATCACTTTACGGTTATCTAAAATTATTTTGTGTACTTTTTTTATGTTTTCAACGGTAACAGCCTCTTTGGGGCGTACAGAGCGTGCATCGTTGTCGGTGCTCATTTCGCCTCGTTTAAACTTAGCAAACCACTTCTCAACTGTTGATTTTCCTGGGGCAGAGTCCAAATAATGTTTATCAAGCCAAGTCTTGTCTTCAGCAATATTTTTTTGTTGCTAAAAAAGCAATGCTTTATTAACACACGAAATTCCTTTTTATCCATTGTTTTTAAACTAACAGAAGTTGCTTCACATACTATATCTCACAAACTAATAGTCCGACAGCTGTCAAATTTATACACGTGTCTTTCGAAAGTTAAAACTAACTAAAAAATCTATGGATTTAAAAATAGTAGCGCCATCTACAATCTTTTCAGCCCACCTGTTAACTAAATAGAACAAATAGTCCATAAGTTGCAAGAGTTATTATAAAAAGTATTACTTTTGACACATTTTCATGCATAGGCTTTACATTTCTATTCAAGAACAATCTGAAAACATAAGGTAATTTTTACGATGAATGGGATAATTACTTCTCGCTATTAATGGAATTTTTCAAGTTGAATTGGATGAGACCAAACTTGGGGCAATCGTACTAATAATTTAGAAGTTAAACAGGGTTTTGTTCATAAAAGTGCAATTAAAAAAAAAAACACTTTTTATTACAATATTAGTTATTTTTCACATTTTGTTTTATTCGATTAAATGAACAAATTAAACAGGAAACAATACCTCAATTGTCTATATAACAATGTAAGATGCACAAATAAGTGCAAGTACAAAACTGTACTTTTGTATACAAAACATTCATAACTTCCGAGGTATTAGCTTGATTGTCTCGAGATAGGTCTCACTCAATTCTGTGTGAAAAAATACAATGGAAAATATGCCCTACTAGACTGTCTAGAAAAAATTCAATTCACCTTCTCAAATGATCCTAATTTTCTATTAAAAAAAGGGGGAGGGGAGCCGTGATGGCTCATGGGATAGAGCGCTCGCCCCCAATGAGGCAAACCGGGCTCGAATCCCAGCAATTGCTGGTCGATACAAATTCCGCATCCGGCTTACACCGACCACAGTGCTGATGCAAAATATCCTCAGTAATAGACGGATTATGGGTTACAGTCCCCTTGCCATCATGCTAATCGTGAGAGGTTTAGTTGGCTTTCCTCTCCATGCAATGTAAATGCAAGATTATTCCATCAAGAAGTCCACCACAACGTTTAAAGTTTGTCTCAATGCTTGATCCACAAGTTCCTTTGTCTTCTGGATTGGAGGGCAGTGGAAAAGGAAGCCTGCAGAGGAGAGTAGGTTAGATTTTATATATTATTTATAATAACAAAACAAAACCCTTTCTCAAAAAATATCTCTTATACTTCCATAAAAAGTCCTCTGAAATTTAAGAAGGTTAGCCATCCATAGATAAATTATAGCCTTATAAAATATTATAGAAGAAAAATACATAAAATAGTTGTTTGCGCATATTTATTGAAAATATTCAATGCTCACATTATATGATCGAGGAAATCTCTTTCGCCATTCCACCAGCAGTATCTGTGATAAAATCATGGCAAGAAGTAAGATGAGAACCATCCAGGCATGCATAGATTCATGGCCTCTGTGTTTTAAATGCAGCTGCTCGTGCAAATACCTTAAAATACATTTCAACTTAACATCCTTTTCACAAATCAGTTTATAAATAAAAAGTATTATTAAGTGATCATTAGACAATAATTCAGCTACAGATGAAGAAAATAAAAGGTTAGTTAAAACAAATAATTCAATCACAAATAAGGAAAATATTAAAGATCAATAGTCCTGAAAATGATTTAGTTACAAATTAAAAGTATAATTCAACTAAATAAAATTTATTTATATGTTAATTATAAAATAGAAATGAGTCATTATAGTACCATTCCCACTCTCTGAAAGAGATGCAAAACAAAAGTTATATTAACATAAGCATCAAGTAGATATATATACATGTTTAACAATAATGTAGTGAGGAAATTTATGCGATTTCTCGAAAAATATATAGATATATTTTGTGAGTTTATGTAAAGTGGTACAAAAAAACTATCATAACTGCAGACATAGTTAAAAAGAAGGATCATATGAAATAGGTTTTTTTTAAATTTTATTTTTTATAACAATATTTAATATTAAACTTAAGTATCATTAAGACAAAGGATTTAAACAACTTCAGAAGCTATTTATACTTATATAAAAAAAACCTCTGCATAAAGATTTAAACATAAAAAATTCTTTGAATAGTAAAATTGACATGCCTATTTTATGTACTGATTTTTAGATAAACATTTTATTTTTAAAACTAATGAAGAATCAGAAACATTGAGATAAAGTAAAATCACACATTATGCACAATTATAAACAATTTATGAGCTATCATTAAAACATATTTTGTTAACTATTATTTTTATAAAGGAGAAACTTTTATCACACACACACATATATATATACAAATAATTTTTTTTTTTTTTTTTTTNTTTTTGTTGAAATTTTTGGTAAAGATAGAGACATGCACAAGGTACATTTTTATGAAAATACATATAAAAAAACAAAAGGAAAAATTGGCATCAGTGATAAACGTTTTAGTTTAACACTGCATTTCAGAAATTTTTAAGGAAATTATAAAATTTTCTGACATTTGGAAAAAAATTAAGAACCCTTGCAATCAATAAATAAACCTTTACTTTCATTATATGATTTAAATTAATCAATAAATACTCAGAAATAACTTACAATAGAGCTCTAGAAACCAATGTAATAAATAGCTTGAAAACAATATTATCAAAATTTAAGATCAAATTAACATTTTAAAGTTCAATATATTATTACCTTGTTTTTTCTTCTGAGGTCATACTGCTGAGGTCAACAGTCTAAAAAAGAAATTTTATTATTATCTAATATACAAAAACTGTTTTCGAAAATAATTGAAAATTAATTTATTATTGAAAATTAAATGAAGAATAAGGTTAAAAGCTAACAATCAATGAATAGAAATTTAAAATTGTTAAACAAAGACAATAAATAAAATTAACAAAATATGAAATCCAAGCCTTTCAGACACAGTAAGTTAGAAAAGGTTGTATTTTTAATCACAGCTGATTTTTATTTAATTAGTAAAGAAGTGTACCGTTAATCAAAATTAGTACTAAATCTGGTTCTCGCAGTTAGTGCCCTACACAATTAATAAAATTTAGTTACTGTCCTTTGGCCTACATATTCAATCAAGAACTCTATAATGTTTACTTTACACTGTAAATATGTGTGTTATAACATAATCACAACTTCACTTTAAGTTTGACCTCTCAAAAATTTATTGAGTGAAATTACACTCTAAAAAAAAATAATTTTGGGGCAACACTGTTTTAAATGTTATATACTTCAGTCTGTTTTGCTTAAAAATTACTCAGTTAAAAGCATTGAAAATATCCCTTTTCTAATTACAAAAAAAAAAAAAAAAAAAAAAAAAGACAGCAAACCTATGAATTATTAGTTTAATTATTTTTCTAATGATATTATTTTAACAACATTAAAATTTAATTTCAGAAATTTTTTTACACAGTGTAAAAACATTTAAAAAGTTTAGGTATCAGAATCAAAGAACTTATTGAAAACAATTATGTCCATAAATGAAATGTTTCAAAGTATTTAATTAAAAGTGGATCATTTTCATAGATACACTTGTGAAATGAGAATGAAGATAAAATTCATTTCACTTGCAAAAAAAAAAAAAGAAAAAAAAAGATAGAGGCTATTTACTAATAAAATTAAAACAAATTAATATCATAGGCAAAAAGCAGTTAATTAAATATTGGTGAGAATAAATAGTTAATTAAATATTGGTGACAATTAAAAATGTGTGGCCATAACTATTTAATTTAATATTGGTAACAACTATTATGTAAAATTAGATAAAAATTTACTAAATGAAAATTGGTATTTTTTTTTCAAAGTTTATCTGATAACCTAAAATTTTAAAATAATTATCCTTGTAAAAGAATAATTCGAACATTTTATTTCCAAAATGGATCAGTTTTACAAACATACTCCACCTATATTTTAAATATTCACTCTTAAACGAGAAAGAACTAAAAATTTTGAAACCATCAGAAATTTCATTAAGTTCACCATTTTTTGTCATTAAATAAAATTTTTCACAAACCGAGTAACAAAATGCGAGATAAAAAAAATAAATAAAAAAAATCTATTTTACAAACTAAAATCAAATTATACAATCTAAGGAAAGTTAGTGCAATTGTTGGGACTTTCTCAACTTTTCCGCCATAATTCACATTATTATACATTTCATCATAGTAATCATGCATAAATAAGGATAGTTAGAAGCAGGTAAAAAGTGTTTTTAATTCGAGAAATCAGAGATAACATCAGATGAAAGAGAAACCAAGGAAGCTTAGATTAAGTTCTGTATGTATTTTAAATTGGAAGAAATTATGCACCAAACATTCACGTTATGATATTTTAAATAGACTTAATAAGTTATAATTGACATTTCATAACTATATATTAGAATTTTTACTTTATTTAGCCGACGAAGACTTTTTTCTATGTGCTCATCCATGTTTTCGAGCGAGCAAAAACAGTGCGAATCTTCACCGCGGATTCTTCTGCTTTAATTGAAGAAACCGGCTTATTTCCCATATGATACGCTCACAGGATAGTTTTCAGTTTATTCATTTATTCTATATAAAAAATTTCAACTGTTGGAACTGAGGCGTATTCAAAGACCTTTACACGTACTGAAACTCATTAAACTGATAAAATGCAATAAACTATATAATTGAAATTATATCTACTGGTGAGAATTAAAATTTCTCTTTCATGTAAATTAGTTTGATCTTATGAATGATTATTTTTGAATTATAATAAGGTGAGAATCTAAAAATTGAAAACAAACTTTTTTTTTCTAAAATAAAAAATAATCAAAATGGAAACAAACATGTGGCAATGCACGTTGCTGTGATGTGGTTTTCGTTCTTTAGCGGTCTGCTCCGAGTTTCTGAAAGATGGATGTAAACAAAGTATATCTGTCACAAAATATCAAAAAGGTAACAGAGCCATCATTGTGTAAATGAAAGCTTAATATTTCTCCTTTTCTACAAGACCAATTATTGGTTTAATAGAAACTAGTTTGCTGTATTGTAATCGGATATAAGAAAAACAAAGCTAAATCGTTAAATACATACATATTTATTATTTTATTAATTATTTTATTACATTTTATTAATTATTTTGCTATATATTGACAAACATTTGATTACGTTTATTTCTTACAATATTTTATAATGATATATTCACTGTCATTTTTACTTCCTTGTAATTAATAAAATATATTCGTTTTAAAATTAATTTTGGTTATTCATGTAGTGAATTACAAGATTACGTTTAAAGAATAATTAATTTTCATTCTCGTTATTGTTTACTTACATACTAACTTTGTCTTACTCCTAAAATAAATTTTAAAAATTGGAATATTGCCATTGAAATACTATTGATGTCAAATTTTTGTTATCGCTTGGGCAAAAACTAGGTACATTTAATTATAATAATCCCTCAGCAGTAACTTACTTTCCAATTGGGTGCCTCTCTACTTTTTAGTGATTTTTTTTATACTCTTAAATTGGCTCCAAAAAAGTAATATTTTTAGTTATAGTTTTTTTTATATCTTTTCAAACGAACTAAAACACATTAAAACATTTAACATTGATGTTAATTTATCAAACTAAATTGTAATTTTGCTTTCAAATTTCATAAACACAGTACGATTTTAGGATAGTTTAAAGAAATATGTTAACAATCCAAGGTGCTACACTTTAATTGATTGCAGTTTAAAATGCCATGTAAACTGATAGAAACCTATTTGAAAATCATATATATACATCAAAAATTCATGTAAATAATTTCTTGTTAAATTACTTTCTTTTGTAAGATGAAGGTGGCTGGAACCACAATTTAAAGCAAATACACTAAAAAAATAATAATAAAAGACTAGATATTAATCCTTATAAACAACCGAAAATGTAATCTTTAACTAAATTATTTCATTTTTATTTAGTAATCTGTTAGCAGTTAAGCATTTTACTGTAAAAATATGTTCACAATTAAATATTCAATGGAAATATTAGTATAACATGTTTTTTTACTATCATAATTTATTTATCATAGATAATAGATGTTTATTTTTTTTCTTTCTATTATTCATCTATAGTAGTTTTGCAGTTCATTTTTTACTTGACTTTACTTAAAAAAGTTCATTAGGTTTATGAGCTAAATTTAGTTTTAAAAAGATTTATTGATGAAAAAGGCTTTTATAGAAACATGTTACTTTTGGTAGACTTATTCTAATGTTTGTGTACCATAAGCCTAGTATTTTTAATGCTATTTACATATTTTTAAAGTTCTTTCTCCATATGTTATTGCTCATGTGAGAGTCATATAGTTAGCAAAAACAGGTAGATGTTATAATATGCTAAAAACTCAATGTAACAGGTAGGTACAACATGTTATAAGAATTTAGTGTTTATGACAAATTTTCAAGTCACCATTAATATTTTAAGGTAAAAGATACAAAAATTGTAACCTAATAATAAATTAAAAATTCCTTTCATTGTTGCCAATTATTTGGTAGGAAAAGCATTTTTCTGTTGTTAAAATCAGAAAGATTATACTTAAAAAAAAGTGAAATGGAAAACATTATAATTTTTACTAGTTATCAATACTGTAAAATTAATATTATTTTCCTCTTACATTCTTAAGTTTTTATATTTATAAAGCAAATATGTGGGGGTGACCACTGGCCAACATACCTTTCTCCGTACAAAAGGAAAAATCTTTCACTGTTTTTAAAAATCCTTCTTCAAAAAATTGTGCCATTATTTTTATCCCATCTTCCATTGAAAATTGTATTTAATATGGATATTTACTGCATTTAAATGTTTTCATAATATAATTCATAAAATTTTATACTTTGTCTATTGTATCAAATCTTAATTTTAAGAAATAACTGTAAGTTATAATTGTTGAATTTATAGGTTTTATCCAAAACTGAAGAAAAAGCTGGTTATGTAGCTGGTTGGAGTTTGGACTCGGCAAAGATTTGTGCTGCTGTAGCTGGGTGTAGAGAGTATTTTTTAACAGGTCTGGAAGTAAATGGCATTTTTTGCATCCTGCATAGTATCCTGCCATCAGAAAATGAATTAATTGATATATGTGAGAAGCAGTGTGAAAAACTTGAAGTAATTTACTACTATCATTGAAATATTAAAAAATTTATCTCACATTATTTTTATTAATGTTTATACTTTTATACTGTTTAATTTTGATTTCATTCATAAATGTTTTCATTTGTATCTTCATACTGTTTAATATTTAAATTATGAACAGCAATTATGAATAATGATTATAAATTCTAAATGAACAGACAATGAGACATACTTAAATTTAGTATGTCTGCAATATCCATAATTTGGAATTAGTGGCTTTGTAAATTTTATTGTTTTGCGTATTTCAGGTCCTTTATTTATGTACATTTTTATGGTGCATTTATAAATTTATATTGAAATGCATTTTGGTGATTTTCCCAAAATATTTGCTTTTGCTTAAGCAATTTGGAAAAATTCATCTCTTTTTTAACTGAATGTTTATAATTTTTACTTTAAGACTTAAGTATACAAATCAATGATTAGCAATGAAAAAATTAAAACTAAAAATTTAGTGTCAGTGTTATATCATGGAAAAATTTAATTATTGGCCGTCACTAGACAGTTTAAAAATAACACAAATTTTTTTTTCTATTAATCAATATTTATTCAGTAAATATAGGAAAGTAATTAAAATACTATTTAGTTGAAAATTTAATTAATTTTTTTAAAATACTCAAAGTTTTTTTAAATAAAAACTTACAAAAAAATTCAAAATTACAAAATTCAAATACTTATAATGTTAAAATTATAACTTGACACAAATGTGCCAACATTCTAAATTATTCTATTCTTGATAAGAGTAAAAAAAAAAAAAAAAGAAAGACAAAAAGCCATTAAAATTTTGAAAAATAAATTAAATAAAAATACAGTTAAAATGTGATTTTTTTTCCTCCAGCAATTCAGTTTTGGACAAAGTTAACATTTTAGTTGTAAATAACTTTACAAAGTTACAAAGTTACATACTTTACAAAGTTAACATTTTGAGTTGTAAATAAAAACTATAGTTGGAACATAAATATATTTATAACTATCTGAACATTTGTCACTAGATTATTTTAACTTTTTTTTCAGCAATATTAATAATAGTTATAAATTTGTTCTTAAGTTTTGAAATTTAATATTCTTATGTTTACAAATAATATTTTTACTGTCATGTAATTAATTTCTTGTAAATTCTGACAACAAAAAAAAGAAACCAACTGCATAATAACATAGTTAAGTGAATCAAATAAGTTTTTCAAAACATAAAAAATTTGTAGGCCCTTTGGCAATAACTGTCCCCTTTAATTACATTTTGGATAGGTAATTATACAAAATAATAGCTTTGTCCAAATAGATTTAAAACTACTATTTCATTTCTTTAATTAACTATCTATATTTTACAAAAGTAAGTTATTAGATTTTATACAAATCAAAAATGTTTTGCTTGTTTGCAATTTCTTAGATGAAAATTAAGGGGATAGTGATTACAATCAATAAAGTCACCCAAGGATTTATTAAGCTTATTGACCCAAAAAGAAAAGGTGCTGCAATTAAACTTTACTGCTCTGTGTCTGTAGTGAAGAGTGTTCATTGTAATCTGGAAGTTCTATTTTATTCAACTGGAGTCATCTCTAGTGCTTTATTGTGACTTTTTGTACTTGCGACAGTAATTGCATGAATGTAGAGGATGCGTGTAAAGTGATGTGCAGAACAAAATTTACAAAATGTTCTGAGAATATTGATAATAAATATTTAAGTAGACAGCAATACTATACATAAATTTGGAAATTTCGTGATATTGGACTTTTCCAAATATTCCAGTATTGAATATTTTTTAAATTTATCATATTGTAATAAATTTATAAATTACTGTAATATTTAGTAACTTATAATGTTCATTAAACAAACAATGAGTTCTGTTTAAATTATAATAAGTTTGAAAAGAATTTTTGATAGTTTAGGGAAATTATGTTTTAGAAGAAAATATACTGAATGAAAAAAATACATGCAGTTAGGATATTATCTAATTAAAAATTTATGGATTTTTTGCATATTTTTATGTAGTTTTATTATTTTTTGGAAATTAATATAGAGGGAAACTAATTTATTATGCTAAGAAATCACTTTGTTTAAATTGAGAAAAGTCATTCATACGAAATGCTCAGGGGAGTGTAAAACCCATAACAGATAATTCTAAATATACAAGTTGCTGCAGTATTAGTTGAGTCATGCTATCATTTAAAGCTATTAAGTTTCTGTTTCAATAAAAAAAATTTTAACTCTACATCTTGAATAATATTTTTATTAATATAATTTTAGTATTATTGATAGATGTTGAGAAAGACATGTTATTTTCAATTTAATATACATTCACGAAATTTTTATTTTATGAACGATCAAGTTTATTTTTATTTAAATAATTTTTTAAGCAGCTAATTTTTATTTATTTTTTTAGATTGGAATAGAAAATCTTATAGTTATTTTTGGTGTCAAAGATGAACAGAAAGAATTAGAAATTACTGTGAAATATTATTCTACTTACTGTAGTACTTTAAAGGATATAGATGTCGAAAGCTGTGATCCTACTAGTGCTTTGTTATTAAGAGCTCGTGGAATTATTCCTTGTTACTTTGAAGTTTCATCTGATGAAGGTAATTTCAGCAAAATAAGTTTGGTTGTTATTAAGAACATTTTATATCATTTAAATGGCATTTTCATATCTAATTATTTTATGGAATTCTATTTTATTTTAAAGTTTAATTTAATGAAGCTATAATTCAACAAAATTATCAAGTGTCTTGATTCATGGAGTAATGTTTAAATTTTTAAATCAATTTAAAGTCATGTTTTTTTTATAAATGTTATTATTTAATTTATTTACACGTGAAAATATTTCATAACATTTTTATATCCTGTTATATTTTTTCCTAACATTTAATTGATGTAATAATTTTTGCAGATATTAAGTATTTATGAGGAAATTTTGGTGATTGAAGTAGTTTAATGTAGGTAGTATTAATACAATATTTATCATAAAGATGATGATTATTTGTTGAAGAAAAATTGGTTGTTCTAGGGAAATAGTGCTTGAGGAAATTTTTTAATAAAGTTTAGCAATCGTTGAAGAAAATAAATATCATTCAATTGTCCAATTATTTTATTGCCCACAGTGATGGAGTTTACTAATATAGACAAGCATCAAGTTTGATAAATACTAAAAAAGTTTTATTTTTGAAAATATGGAGTTCAGAAGTAAAGGGGAATCAACATTTATTATGTATTTTTTTTTGTACATATTGAATATAGTAAATTTTGAAAATGGCCCAGAGGTTGTGGCTGCAGTGGCAAACTCCATGTGGTATCTCTGTTCATGCAGAAATCAAGAATGCGAGTGTCATGTTTGCGTTAGAATAGTTTTTGCCTTGGAAAGTTAAGGATTTCGTGTATTGGCTCTTAATTGATTTATTTTATTGCCAAGGCTCCTTTTATTAGCCTCACATATTCAAATGTGTTGGCAGAAAAGAAAGTGTAAGTAATAATCACAAGTTTTAATGAATTTAAAACATTACCAACCATATAACGGTTTTTGAATTTTATGCTACTGTATTAGGCAGGTGTGGAGGGAATCTCTAAAAATAAATTTTAGCTTGCACTCAATTCAAGGTGTGATATTAAAAGATTACCAATTATATTAATGATTTTTATTATTTTGAGAATAGGATTAAATAAGATAATGATTTTGAATTTAAACATTTGGAAATATGTGATGCATATTTCAGCATGACAATTTATGTGTCTTATTATTTTTGGGAATAACTTTTGTTGGAATTTATGCCTGATTTCAGTTATTTCTTGAGTGATTACAAAGAGTTTTGAATTTAAAAAAATGGTAATAATTGAATGTAAAAAAAGAAGAAAAAAAATTAATTCTTTTTGCCTTTGATGTTGCTCAAGAGCAGATAATTTTCAAAAATTTCAGTGAAACTATGTTCTTTTTTTTGTTATTTCTCTTCGTTTAATTTCTGAATCTGCTCTGCAACAAATTGCTGCTACTACCAATTTGAATGAATTAATTTCTTTTTAAAAGTTGTCAGTATCTATGTTATTGCAGCAATTTTTTTTCCATTTGAATTTCAATTCTGCTAAAATGAAATTATTGTTCTCAATAAAATATGTCAATATTGATACGTCCGAATTTATTATTTAAACTATTCTAGTCTAAGCAAAAATTCCTGTTCCAATTCCTTGACCGCTCAACTTGGTGGTGTAAACTGGGTATATGTTCAAAAACCATCACTTTTCTCCTTTTTCATTGTGATTAAAAAAATTTCATATTTTTACAGACATTTATTTGGTTTGCAGCAAGCATTTTTGTTTCTGTTTTTGAAACTGGTAAAAAATTCATTTTGTTTCAAACAACGTTATGAACAAGTTAATTTAAGCTCTTGATCAATTTTATTCTAACATCATTAAAAACTGACAAAAACTATTAATTTTAATTCAAACTGGTAGAGGGACATCTGGAGAACTGATCTGCATAAAAATTGAAGAATAAATTTCATTATTCTATTTATTATGAATAGTTTTCTGAGGTGGGGAAAGTGGGTATATGGTTAGGCTTAACTAAGTGTTGTATGATAGGGATATTTTTTTTAAAATTTATTTCTGTGTTAGTTTTAGTAAGTATCTAATGCTCTATATTTTATAATGAAATGGATAAAAAATAATTTATTTGTTTGATTACAGCCTAACATAGTAATTTTAACTCTGAAAACAAAATTAATTTTAATTTTTAAAGAAAATAATGATATGCTTTATATTTAATCTATAGGACCCAATATATATAAAATGAATCAAAATTTTCCGTAAAATAAATTTAATGGTTTGATTTTAGGGATATTTTTTTTAAATTTATTTTTTTGTTAATAGTAAGTATCTAATGCTGTTATATTTTAAAATGAAATGGCTAAAGAATAATTTATTTGTTTGATTACAGCATAACATAGTAATTTCAACTCTGAAAACAAAATTTCTTTTAAATTTTATTTTTTAAAGAAAAGAATGATATGCTTTGTATTTAATCTATATGAGTCCAATGCATAAAAATTTCCAGGAAAATAAATTTAATGGTTTGATTTTAGAGCCTTCTTTTAAAAAAACTTGATTTTATACCCACTTATCCCACCTGACCATATGCTTTTAAGATTTGATTCTGCAATTTAGGAAATTTGTTGTATTAGAAATTTTGTGTAATTTTTTGTGTGTACACTAAATGTAATTTTGGCATCAAAACATTTCAATAACTGTATTAAATTAAATATTCTACGTCAAACTGAGTTAATTGTTCTAGACTTAATCAACTTCACTATTCTAGATCTGCTGAGAGAGAGTATTGATCAAGCCCTAGAAAGAGTGAAATCAGTTTTCCAAAAGGAGGTTGCAGCTTTTTTCTTACAGAATGGAGAAATTATTCGATCTAGTTCAACAGATCAAACTTCAGATGATGGCCTAACCATAAAAAAACTATTGAAATCAGTTCAGGAGGATGATACTTCCGGAAAATCAAAAATCAAGAAAGCCTCGAAAAAAAAGGTTGAGTTTTGTTTTGTGAAATTTCTGTTATTTTTTTTTATATGACTAATTTGTATTAGAAATGAAAATCGAACTTCAGATAATGGTCTAACCGTAAAAAAGAATATTGAAATCAGTTCAGGTGGATGATACTTTTAGAAAATCACAAATTTAGATAGCTGCGAAAAAGAAAAGTTGAGTTTTATTGTGTAAAATTTCTATATTTTTTAAAATATATATGAATATATATGACTGACTTATTTTTTTTATTATTTATTTCCACTTCAGTAAGCAAAGAAATTTCTAAAAATGAAATTTACTCAAATTTTTTAAAAGTTTGCATTTTTTGATCTTTATTGTATTGAATATCTTTCCTACGCGACTCAGGTTTTTTTAATTCTTCATAAAAATTTTTTTTAAAATAATGTCTAAGAAAATACTGTTTAAGTCAATGCTTGCATCAGTCAATGCAACATTAAGTCAATACTTGCAATTTCTATAATATACTGCTAAATCAGAATATCCACATGGCGTGTCGCAAAATATATAAAAGCCTTGTCGGTCAATATAATTAATGAATCCTTTCATGCCTTGGTTATAAAGATAAATTTTTTTACTTGATATATATAATTAACAATATTAAAATGTGGAACATACAAAAATGCAAAAGATAAATGCTATGGCATAAAAAAAGAAAAGTTAAAACTAGAAAGGTAGACCTGCTAGAATATAGTAATTTGTTCTAAGAAAAATATGTCAATAAAATGTAGACAAAACACATTTATTATTTTTTGTTAAACAATTTAATTAAATGCTTTCAAATATTTACAGTAGTTGTTGTATTGAAAAAAAAAAAAAACAAAGAAAAAACTTATATCCATCCATTTTGAGTTACTCAAGAAATTTTTTATTTATTTTTACATCCCATTTTGACTTAGAATTTTAAAAAGAAGCTGACTGTATCACTTTAAACAGTTGTAGTTATTTGTATTCATATGTAAGTTGTACAAAAAGTAAATTTTAAACTTGTTTTAATTGAGAAAAATTAAAAAACATTACTTTTGTTCAGAAAATAGTAACTTATTAAAACGGTTTTTCAGTATTTATAAAAAAATTTTTTAATAAAATATAAGTAATAAAAAATGGATTTAATTGATTCTTCATTAAAATTATGTATCACACGAAAAAATAAGAAACGAGTCTAAATTTCTCTAAAGTTGGATGTGGAACTTGCATTTAGTATTGTGAATGAAGTAAATTTTGTATTTTTTAATAAAAATATGATTATATTTGCTTTTATTATTTTTTTTAATAAATTTGTTGATGATTTTTTCTTTAGCTTCCAACTGAGTTTAATATCTTAATTCAAGCTGGTGGAGATGGTATAGCGAATACTTTTAATCACTCTGTTGTCATTCATTGTCAACAGCGTAAGTTGAAAAGTTTTATTATTTTGTATCTACATAGTAATTTTAAAGTCATTTAGCAGTGTTTATATTTAATTAATTATTTATCAAATGGTAAATTTAATAAAAGTATTATATCTACATCCAAAAAAAAGGGAAATTGACTTCATTATATACAATTATTTATCTTAATATTATTGTTTTGATTTAAAAATTGAAAAATGTCATGAAATATGTAATGAACAGAATAATTAATTAATATTGCACCTTGAATTCTTCGAAATGAGTAATTTGTAAGTTTTGAATCACTTAGTATCAAAGGTTACTTTAAATAAATAGTAAGCATTATTAAAACTTTTTAGTGCTTTTTTTTAAATTTTTTTTATTTTACAGTGAAAGTGAAATGTGTAATTATTTTCCTTTTCCAGTATTTAGTAAAGTTTAGAGATATTTTAAGCTATATTTCTCTATATGAGATAAAATTTGTAATACAATATTAGAAACAACTATGGATCCAAAATGTTCTGCAATTGTTTTTAAAGTAACACTGGTCTGTCTGAATATTGCTTGAAATTGAATTGTCTGAAAGTTTGATACTGCACAGATCATGACTTATTACCTTTTTTAATGTTATAGATATTTATATTTAAATTAATTTGTTTGGAAATAAGAAAATTGAAAATAAATTAAAGAAATATATTGTTGATTTCTGCAAAGAATCATTTATTTAAGCAGTTAATAGACTAAGTGCAAGAAATATATTTTTACTTGTTGAAAAAAATTATGACATCAGCTTTTGAAAAATAATAAAAATGTCTGATTTTCACAACAGATTTCTTGTGCATGTTCAGTCCCTGTAGTTTTGCTTTAGTGCAAATTTTGACTGTTGTTGATCAAAATATTTAATTTCTCAAGTCAGTTAATATTTTTATTTTTGTCTCAGACTTAATCACATTATAGACTAGGGTTTGAATAGTTACACACATTCTCTGATTGTTATTATAGGAGTGAAGGTTTGAAAAAATCTGTAAAAGTTCTCCTATGATTGAACAAAAAATTCAATTATACAAATTATATCTTTCCTAAATCCATGTATCACATATGATTGCATTAAAATATGTATGTACTATTAAAATATGCATGTATTAAAATATGTTTCCGATTAATAAAAATTAAGAGTCTATTTTCATTAAAGATTGAAATAAATGATGAATGTCAAAATAATAAAAACTAAAGAAGAGAGGGAAAATGTATGTTAATTTTAATGTATTTCAAAATTTCAATTTTGAAAAATTACCAGGAAACTGATAAAAAATTCTTTTTTGGTGTTTTAAAATGGAAAATAGTGTCTTTTGCCCAATTGTAAAGAATAAAAAAATGAAAAGAGAAAAAAAAACCCTCCTAAATTTCAAAAGAAAAAGTTAGAGACTCTAAATAAAAGAAAAAAATTGCTAGGAAAGGAAAATTTAAATTTTTGCAAACATTGTGAATTGCCATCAGCTTTTCCTCCGACACTAAGTGACAAGCTATGCTTGTAACTCCTTTTCAAACTAAATTCTTTACTTATTGTTATTTTTAGGTGAATTTCAGTGTGCTTCTGTACAGCTTCCCATTGATGTGCTTATAGTATGTCAAGAATCTAGTTCCACACAAGATGCTTATAAGCTTTTTCTGGAAGCCATTGGAAATCAACTGTCTGATATGAACAATTGTTTGGTCAAGTATACTAAAGTGAATATAATTTTGTTTTAAAACAATATCTTTCATCCTACATATGCATCTATTAGTCTCTAAGTGTCAGATAAATATTCAGGATTTTCTGATTGTCTAAGTATATTTCGAAATGTATTAGAAGTATGCATATAAGTTATTAAATGTCTTTTATATTTAACAAATATGTATTTAAAGGTGTTGTTTTTACGTTCCTCTACATTGAATGAAATACAGTTAAATTCATTTACAAAAATAGCATGAGAATAGAGCCAATCCCTTTGTTAAATCAGGGCACTCATAAAACTCTAGTTGGCCATAATTTTCAAAAATGAAATCTATAATACATGAAACTGAGTCTGAAAACTTTAAAAAATTGTTTATTCTTCAATTGATAAAAAAAAGAGAGAAAGTAAAAACTGAGTTTAGTTTGTTTTTTAACTTTATGCTTTTCTTCAGCAATTGTCCTAGGTACAATTTTCTCACTAATAAAGATGTGTGTTGATAAGAAGAATATAACACTGATTTAAAAAGGAAGAAAAGATTGTATTTCATATTTACCCAATTGAAAACATACATGCTGGCTGACTCATAAGCAATAGGAGGTAGAATTTATTCAATGGTTTGCATAGCAACTTATCCGACCATTGCAATGACTAGAGTTTATTATTGATGCATTGCATTGTCTAGCTATAGCCATGTGGCTTCATTTATTAAATAATTCATTGCGAAACAGATGATAGACTCACATTCTTACTCTTTATTATTTATCTACATGGAATTTTCGAACAAATTGAACTAAAATTGTTTGTAAATTATTTTATAGGTAACAGGATGTTTTTTAACTGGCAGAAAGTAATTTTCGAGGTAAATGAGAAACTCATTGTTAAATCCAAGTTATGCTCCAATAACAATAGAGTTTTAGATAAGTTTTTAATACTAAGCCAAACAATTATTAACCTTACTTATTTCTTCATTACATCTAGGATTTAGTTAAATCAAGACTCAAAATAAACGAATTTGAGTGTGATATTTTTTTGTGTATTTGTTAATGCATTATTATGTGCATGCAGTTGTTCAGAGAATACCATGAAGATCTTACTATGCATAGTTGTACAGAAAAGAAAAAGATGGCATTTACTTTGAGGATTGTAGGGGAATACCCACCAAAGGAGCTATCAATCATGACAATTATTTATTATATTTTAATTGAAATATTAATTTTGAATGTTTTATCTTCACTGCTGAAAATAAGTTGTGTTTATTTCATTTCTACTTTAGATTAGTGATATTGAGGCCCCCAAACCATACCACTTTTATCTAGATATGTGGGATTTTCCTATTACAGTAGTTTATCCTGCTAAGAAAAGTGATGAGGAACTAGGTACTTTTTTTTTAAAGTTTGCTTAAGAATCAACTCTATTAGCTGGTTTTTTAACAGTGTTAATTGTATTTTACTTTCTAGAGACATATCGTAAAGAACTTCACAGGAAATTGTTGCTTCCCATGGACCGTCCTTTTCTGAAAAAGTTGAATGCTTGCGACTTTTCTCTAGCCAGTAGTTCTGGACATTTGTATAATCCCCACGAAGGAATTGTATCTTCTGGAGGTATTATTAAACATTTGCTTTGTGCCATACCTATGCATGCTCAATCTTCCCACAATTCTCAATCAATGTTTTATTTATTTATTTTTTAAATAAATTTGATAATGTTCGAAGGATAATTTGATAATGTTAAAGGTTCATGTAATCAACACCATTTGTGGGATATCTTTATTATTTATTTAAATATTTTATTAAACATTATTAAACATTATTACTAATTATTAAACATTTGCTTTGTGCCATACCTATGCATGCTCAATCTTCCCACATTTCTATTTCAATGTTTTTTTTTTAAAGTAAATTTTATACTGTTCAAAGAGCGTGTAATCAACATCATTTGTAGGATGTCTTTATTATTTATTTAAATATTTTATAGCTACTAATTATAGAATATACCTAAATATACCCCATTTGCTATACTGTATCCTGTAATTTTACTCATTTGCTTTATGAGCATAACTTCTATTTAAGTATTACATTCTTAGTAAATTGGTGTCTTTACTTTTTCTGTCATTCAATGAGTGTGTAATTATTATTCGGAATATATACGCGTTCTTCCCTTCATATTTTTTAAATAGCATTTTGATTGTAAAAATAAAAGGACAAAAGTTTCATAAATAAATGTAGGTGTAAAAAAATTTAAAAATTAGATAAAATGCAGGTGTATAAAAGAAAAATATTTTTAAGATAAAGAATTGTGTAAAAAACGACATAGTTTGAGTATATTGCACTTATGCATGCAACAACTTAAGAAGAGTGGTGCAGTATAGATATAAAATAATTACATGCAAGTATGATATAATGAGATTATCAAAGTGCTATTTAAAATAAATAAATTATTTCCTAATCAGAGCATAGCAAACAGCATATTTTTATTTTCTTGCAATTATCTTTAGTAGATTCTTCATATTATTGGTCTTTTTTTTTTTGAGCATTTAATATATAATACCTGTTTATAGTTATTTTATCATGTCATACCTTTTTTCTTTTAATATGTTTGCTGGCATATGTCTCCCATAAGATTAGTGGTTATTTTACTATTGTTCAAGAAACATGTACTTATAAAACAAATTAAATAATCAAAATCAACTTTATTCTTCTCTTCTGACGTATGTACATGACATATATATGCTATAAATGTTTCATATAGAATAATCCTTGACGTAAATGTTTTTATGAATTACAATCGAACCTCTATTTAACAAAGTCACTAAATCCTGATAATAATTTCGTTATATGGGAAATTCGTTAAATAGAAAATCACCTTTTGAAATTCTTAAACAACACAAACTGGATTTTAAATTCATATACACTAAACATAATTAAAATAGCAATTGATACACCTTTATCTTGTAAACTAGTTTCTACTATTTATTTTATAAATCTTAATCATAAAAGAAATCTGCATGGAAAGCAAGAATATAGCAAAACATTATACNTGGATTTGAATGATTGTTTTGAATTCTTCGAATTTTGTGCATTTGCAATGCAACTAAGTTAGTAGTGAGCGAAACGAGCTTGGTTTGCGAAGTAAACCATATAAGATTGCGTAGCAATTTTGGGAGGTTGGCGAGCAGGGGGCGCAGCCCACTAGTTTATTTAAATATTTTATAGCTACTAATTATAGAATATACCTAGCTATACCCCATTTGCTATACTGTATGCATATAATTTTACTCATTTGCTTTATAGGCATAACTTCTATCTAAGTATTACATTCTTAGTAAATTGGTGTCTTTACTTTTTCTGTTATTCAATGAGTGTGTAATTATTATTCGGAATATATACACGCTCTTCCTTTCATATTCTTTAAATAGCATTTTGATTGTAAAAATAAAAGGACAAAAGTTTCATAAATAAATGTAGGTGTAAAAAAATTTAAAAATTAGACAAAATCTATTAACTCTTTAATTTAAAAGCCAAAATAACAAAATCAAAATGCATGCAGCTGTATAAATGAAAAATATTTTTAAGAGAAAGAATCGTGTAAAAAAGGACATTGTTTGAGTAAATTGCACTTATGCATGCAACAACGAGAGTGGTGCAGGATAAAAATAAAATAATTACATGTAAGTATGATATAATGAGATTATCAAAGTGCTATTTAAAATAAGTAAATTATTTCCTAATCAGAGCATAGCAAACTGCATATTTTTATTTTCTTGCATTTATCTTTAGTAGATTCTTCATATTGTTGGTCTTTTTTTTAACATAAATATTTTTATGAATTACAATCGGACCTCTATTTAACAAAGTCGCTAAATCCTGATAATAAGTTCGTTACATGGAAAATTCGTTACATAGAAAATCACCTTTTGAAATTCTTAAACAACACATAACGAATTTCAAATTCATATGCACTAGACATAATTAAAATAGCAATTGATACACCTTTATCTTGTAAACTAGTATCTATTATTTATTTTATAAACCTTAGCCATAAAAGAAATCTGCATGGAAAGCATGGAATAGCAAGAATAATCCTGTATTACACTATCATGATACATACATTTTCAACGAAAAAAAGTTAAATTTATGTATAAAATTATAGTTGCATTTATTGTAAAAGTAATTTTAAACCTACATTACCACATGTGTTCTTAAGTTTAATTGTTACTGATAAAATCCGTTTTGTCTGAGTTTTGCGTTTGAAATACAAACAAAAAAGAAAAGGGATTTTACTGCTTTCATTCAAGGTACATTCTAAAAGTTAAGTGGCTGCAAAAATCAATTCAAAGTCATTTCCCCTTTTAAACACGTTAACAAGTTTGAAATCTCCTGAAATATTTTAAGAAACAGGGTAAGTGGATATCAAAGAAAAGTTCGTTAAATAGAAAATTCACTTTGCTATTTGGAAGTTATTTTACGAAGAAATTTCTAAAATGTTCTTGGTTCCTCAAGAAAAATTGCGAAGTTGAGAAACTCACAAAATGGAAGTTCGTTAAATAGAAGTCCGATTATATAAATTTTTCCAAGTTGATCATAATTAATGTTCTCTTTTATAATTTTAAAAAAAAATTATTTTAGTGTCGGGTGGTAAATCTTCGATTGTCCAAGGTACATATAGTTACCATCATTATATGCAAGACCACATGGATGATAATGGATGGGGATGTGCCTATAGGTCTCTCCAAACTATAATATCATGGTTTAGGCATCAAGGTTATACAGACAGAAATGTACCTACCCATACAGAAATACAAAAGGTAAAATTTACTTATAAAATATTTACTCTACATAATATCTTTATCCATGTTCATTACATTTATTTAGTTTTAATCTATGATTTTAAAGGTATTTACTATATTTTTTTGTGTACAAATTTATTTTAATTTATTAACAACAGAAATAGAATATGAAGCCATTGTTTGACACTGTTTAGTAAAACTCATGAGGGCTTAAAAAAATCATGTATTTTATTTTAAATAAGATTTGTTTTTTTCTAAACTTACATACTGTTTAAAAAACATCAAGCATTGTAAGTTTTAAAATTTATGAAATCCTTAAAAATTTTTTTTAGGGAGCTATGTTTTTTATTTGTATATTTATGTAATTAATAATTGTTATAATAAATAAAAATGCCTCAATTTGTTAAAGATAATGTAATTTATACACAAAAAATATTATTTAATATAAGGAAAAATTTATTTTTTCATACAAATGAAGTCTGGTATTAAATATGTACTAATATACAAATTCTATGAAAGGTTTCTTATTTCTCCCATCTGCAAATTTTTATCGCTTCATGTTTAATAAGCTTCATTAATTTGAATTATTTTAATACTTTTTATTCTATTGTAAAATATTTTTAACTTATCCATTTTGAATTTTAAGGTTTTATTAGTAAGAGTAATGTCTTTTATTAATATTTACATTTCTAAATAGTTTCATATTTGATAATAATGCAGTTTTTTTTCAAGTTGATATATTTTTTAAAGAATAAAATTTTACCTGTTCATTTAAATGTTGAAAAAAAAGAAAAGAAAGACTAATAACAATGTTTGACATTTAATACTATTCAATGTTTGACAGTTATTAACTTATTATAGCTATTTACGATAACATTTAATAAAATAAACCTCCAACTAATGCAATTATAATGATGTTCATTAAAGAAATGTGTTACAAGTTTTTATGTAATAGTATAAAATAAATTTTAAACCACGAAAAGAAAAAGTGCTGTGCATTCAACTCTTAGCAACTCTGATCACTTTTATATTACTATAATTTAAATGGATTTTCTTCTTTTCTTTTTAAAAAAAAAAGTCTTATTATAAATGTAATTATCAGTCAGTCGTTGCATGTAAAGCACATGTAAGATATCACTTTTAGTTCAATATTGTTTCAGAATAAGTTCAGTGACTTCCTAAAAATAAATTTACATTTATATTTGGATTATCAGTTGCATTATCATTAAATATTATCAAAACTGATAACACCATATCAAGATTTTTCTGGTTTAAGTTGTGAAAAAAGATTGGAATCCTTTTTTTCTTCTCTAATATCTGAATTTTGCTGTTATCATATATTGAGTTTCATACAAAAATCTTACAATAAACCTGTTATTGCCAAGTGATAATAAAAGTTAAAACCCTTTTTTTTTTTTAAATAAAAAATTTAATTTCTGGATATAGTTTCTTTATTAGAATTTGTAATTTTTTTTTTTAGAATTTTAATTGGAAATTTTGTAGTTTATCTTGGCTAGTTTTGCTATTAAGTTTTGTTGATTTGTTTTAAAGCTTAATAATGTTTTATATAATTGTATTTTATTTAAAAAATTCCATATTTAGACTATATTTAAAAAAAAAACTGTTATTACTGAAAATTTAGCAGTATCTGATTTACAGAAACTATATTTTATTAATTAAAATAGCAATGAAATGAATACATTTATGTATTAAATACATCAAATATTGAGATTTTTGAGATTTTTAAATCTTGACAATCTGAGACAAGGTTAAAAAAAATTTGCAATTGAGATTTTTAAACATGCATTTTTTTAAAATTTTACCATTTAATTAATTTTCAATGCTTTAAAGATATAATGGTACTTTAAAGAAAGATTATTTCTTAAAGCAACTTGGTATGAAATGCAGATTCTTCCTAAGAACTACCCTTAATATTTATTTTTAGAATCCTTATTAAAAATTAAGTGAAAAAAATGCATATTAGTGATTGCCAATTTAACATTTAAGTGAGCAATAAATAATGTTTTTAAATTCTGTACAGGTCATTATTGAGGAGCATATAGGTAGAAGAGAGATTAAAATCAAAAAAGATTTTCCTTGCTCAATTGGATTATAAAACATTTGCCTTCAGCTAAAAACTGTCAATAATCTTCATCTTTAAAAGAAAAAATTGGTTTTAGATTATGTTAATTCGTTTTTTTCTATTGCTGATTTTAAATCGGTTTTAATTTAAAGAATGTTTATCTTCTTTTTCACTCAAATAATTATTTGTGACCCTTAATAAGTTAACCTAGACTACTGATAGTTCTAATTTCTCATAAGAAATTCACATTAATCATGTTGCTGCCATCTGTGACTGCACTTTTTTATTCTGTTATGATAATAAAAAATTTTACAGCTGAAAAAAGAAACATTGCTTATTTTAATAATTAAATAAAATTTTTTTAAATTTGATTATTTAATAATAAAAATTTTGTGTAGTTGCAACTCATTCAAGCTAGGGAGAAAAAGAAAGAAAAAATATACAATGAAAATAATGATTTCTTAATGCATTTTTTAAAATTCAAATAACTATTTAATATGGTTTCAACAATTCAATAAAAAAATTTTCAAAAACAAATAATAATTTTTGGTCAAAAGGAAATGTATTTAACATAATTCAGTTTGTTTCTTAACTATATGTCTGCATAGCTGAGGAAGTTTTCAAACCTAAGATTCCTCTCCCTTAAAAAAAAAAAAAAAAAAAAAAAAAANAAAAAAAAAAAAAAAAACTTTATACACAATAAAAAATTTTTTTTTTGCTTGTGCAAAAATCTTTTTCTTGCTCTATGTAAATTTTATTATTTGTTCCACTATCTTTTTAATAAAAGTTTCATTAGTTGGTCTAGTTTTATTAATTTTAAATGTTTATATGCATAAAGTATACATTTAAAAATTAAACGTACTAATATCTTTCCATTTTTAATATATTTTATAAACTTTCTGAAAGGCTCTTGTAGAGGTTGGTGATAAACCAGAATCATTTATTGGATCCAAGAAATGGATCGGTTCTCAAGAAGTTAGTTTTTGTCTGGACCATTTAATAAATGTGAGTACTTTCTGATAAATTTTTACTTTAAATTGTACTTTATTTACTCAGTTATGTTTAGTTATGCATAATATTTTCACTTTATGTTATGGATATTGTTTTCTATTATCATCTCTCAGCTTTTATACCTTTGTATTTCTGTTTCATGTGCAATCATATATGGTTTTATGTGCTGTTTGTTTTTATTTAGCAGTGTTTTTATAGTTAAAAAATAAAAATCAACTAATAGTGTTCAAGCATACTTAAAACTTAACGAAAATCAGTTATAAAATCCAGCTCACAATAGTCAATCAATGTTATAGCAATTTTTATCTAAATAAACCTGATATATTCTCCCCCCCCCCAGAAAAAAAAAATTTAAGTACAGTAGATGCCATTCAGTGTCACTTTGAGGCAGGTGTTATTTGATAACAATGGCCAATTGATAACAATGAATAAAAAGTACCAGGAAACACAAAATTTTGATTTTACTAACATATGTACAATTCTAACTATTATTTTTTTCTGTTACAAATTTTAAAGACAATGAATCATAAAAACGCTATTTTGAACGAATTGTTAAAATAAATTCATTTTAAAATTTGGTGTTAACAAAAAATATTCTAAACTAATGTTTTTTTTTAATTAAATTAAAATTTTTGAGAAAAGATGTAAAAGAGTAGGAACAAGCTAAAAATAATTAAATTTAATTGCAGATTTCTTTCTGTAGTAAAATATGTTTTTTCCTGCTACTATTACAATTTTATAAGATAATCTCTTTTATAAACAGATTAATTTTTGCATCAGTTTACTCTTAGAGTAAACTGAAATCAAAGTCTAGGATGTTAAAATTAATTTTGATTTATAAATACAAATTTTTATGACTTTTTTCAAAATTTCTTAAACTAAACTAAATATATATATAACCATAATTGCTTAACCAAAACTATGAAATAGTTTCTGTAATTACCTATATATTTATGCATCTGATTAATGCTTAAGAAATATTTATGGTCATAAGGAAACTATAAAAAAAACTTTCTAAAATAGACATAATGAATATAAATATTTTCTTCAAAGTAAATATTTTTATATTGAATTAAATGTTAGTTTCTAATTATAAATATTAAGCTATTTCCTTAACTACTTGGTTTGAGGCAGCACAGCTAAGATACTGCTAAACTTGGAATAATTTCATTTCAATTCTGATTTGTACATAACGGAACATGAAGTCTGGTATATTTTAGGTTTTACCGGTAAAATCTATCTTTTACCATAGCGGCTTTGTAAAAGTCCAAAGTATGCTTCAATATGATTTCATTTCAGCTTTTTACCAATCCTTTGAGGTAAAGCCTAGGAGTTACCATGCCACTTTAGTAAATCCTAAATTGGGGGCTTTTACTGTAACGTACAAATAATAAAAAGAATATAAGCGAATTTGTGAAAACGTTTATTCTCTTCAAACAGGTTCAATCAAAAATCATGTTCGTTAGCTCTGGGGCAGATATGGCTAACAAAGGCCGAGAACTCTACAATCATTTCCAAGACCAAGGAACTCCAGTCATGATTGGCAAGTATCTTTAACCATATTTTGCTAAACTTAGCCATTTAACTCTTTACCCCAAATCCAGTTTGGTTTCAGTTCGTATTCCAACATGACTATGAAATTTAAGTAACTTTTTTTTAAACGAAATATTCTTTCACACCTTTATTAAAATAGTATGTTAAAAAAAAAATTCTTTATATACTAATATAAATTTTAATTAATTATTGAAACTTATTTTCAGTGTATTAATGACTTACTGCTAAAAGGTATATTTTAAAACAGTCAATATGGCTTTCAATAGGATTTTACTAGAATCTTATAATTTATGAAAGGCACAGTGGATATGGCTTCGAGCTGTTATTGTAAAGCACTGTGGGTTTGATCGTTGGTGGTGGCTTTAAACACACTCAATGAGGCTTTAAACACACTGAATGAAAAAGTGTTTGGGAAGTGAAGATGCCAGTGATCTGCTCATTACCGACACTATACTGTCGATCGGGGAAATTGTGGAGCCTTAACTTCTATGACCCTTTGTTTGAGAATGCTTTATTTTTAAAGATTTAAAAAAAATCTCAGCATCTGCAGATCATTTTTTTTTATATCTCAGATTTTAAAAAAAAGGAAAAGAAAGAAGAAAAAAAAGCCAACAAAATTTCTGAAAGGCGAAATAGAAAAATAATTTTAATTCCTGAATTTACTCAATTGCTATTTGTTTTGGTTCCTTAACAAAATTATTTGCCAATTCGCAGATATATGTGAAGAAGAAAAGAGATTATTTTGAAAAATTCCAAGTAATATTCTTTAATTCATTGGAATTTAATAAAATAAAAATTTTAAATACAAGAAAAATTTAACTTATTTAAGAAAATTTTTATTAATTTGTAATTTTGTAAACATTTAATTATAACAAAATAAATTTAATTACATTTGGGAATTCTTAAATTTTTAAAAACTCTAGTTGTTTGTAGACTGTGCAGGGAATTTTCCATTTTTTAAATCTAAATTATTCCATTCCATTCAATTAAACGTGTATAAAAATGTCAATTAAAATAACAAATTCTTAAAATTTTTTTTGTTTATAATTTTTATTTACCATATGCATGCTAATTTTAATACATATATACATATTATATTAAGCCTAATTTTTCAATAAAAGCTTGTCTGTGTTAGGGCAGACAGCTTTAAGTTTAGGAAGATACTGCTACCGTGATAATTTCTTTCTCGATTTTTGTAATGAATATTTTTTAAACTGCTGTTACTAAAAAAAAAGTATCTAACATTTAACTTACTAACTTTGCATACTAATTTATCTGATTTTTTATACATAGAAGGGGAAAGTTGAACAAGACAAAAGCTGTTTCATATACAAAATGGCCTAACTCTTTTATTTGAATGATAAATTAGCACCTCAGTTTTAAAAATAAATATTATTTAATAAAATAAAAAAAAAACTATATTTTAGAGGATAAATGAGTCATTTTTTGTTAGAATGCTTGTACTTGGTTTTATCTAATATAAGTATGAAAATTTAACTAAACAAAAATGAATACCAGAATTTAAATAAAATAAGTCAAAATAGAAAAGCGCTATAACCAGCGAAAACCAAAGTTATCTTAAGTAAGCAATTTAAATAAACATGTGAGAAATTAAAAAAAAATTTTTTTTAAAGATACACATGTTAGCATAAACAGTACTTCATCAGGGGACACACTGCCATGCTAACATGCCTTTCTGTAGTCAGTGGTTAAACCAAAAACTGACTGTGCCCCCCCCCCCAGATAAGAAAACAAAATAAGAATATAATACTATACCTGGTTTTATCTAATCTTATTTGGATAGAACTGGGTATGATTAAAAATTATGACAATAAATTATTTTTTGCTATTGTAATATTAATTTATAGCAACAAATTAATACTATTACCCATTCACACTAAAATAATTACAGGACTTTTTAATAAGAACAAAAGGAATAAAATTAGCAACATATCGTGAACTAAGTTGGTTGATCAGATTTAAGATCGGAAATCACAAATACAATTTATGTTCTGTAGTATTACAGGCTTTGTGTGCCCATCTTTTACAGGTGAGACGAATTATCTAACCTTCCAAGGACTTTGATTGGGAGCATTAAGAAGCATAGCTACTCGGTCATGTACGACTGGCAAGGTCTTGGTTTTATCTGACGCAATTTAACTGAAAACAAGCTTTGCATATTTCAAACTTGATGCAAAACTTTTTTCTAATAACGTAAAACATAATATAAATAATTTTATTTAATAACTAAATCAAGCATTATCAAAAGTTGAAATTAAGAAAAGTAAATCTTCGAGCAATTAGAAACTTAGAGCAAAAATCAAATTTTTCTATCAAAACACTAGCAATAACAAATTATAATGGCCTAGACGGTTATTTTATTTATCTCCAAACATGACATGTAACTAATTTCATGTGGTTTCTCATAGATAGTGGCATTTATCTATAATTAATAACATTTATCTATAAAGTGTGGGGTCCCTGTTTTATCCAACTTTCTTCTATAATATATAACATAAAAAATAATTAATTTTCAACATTTTAGGTGGTGGAGTATTAGCTCATACAATTCTTGGAGTGGATTTTAATCAAGACACAGGCGAGCTCAAATTTCTTATTTTAGATCCACATTATACAGGGAAGGAAGACCTTAACATCATTCTGAGCAAGGTAAATTATACATTACTCGAATCTAAATTACATTATTTGATTGGAAATTTTTTTTTGTTGAGATTACTAATTAATTATCATCTATGTATTAAAGATAAATTCAAAATACAAAATAAAATACAAAAAGAAATACAGGAGTTGGACAAAATAATGGAAACACTTCTATACTAATAAATTTCTTCTTATTTCTCAAGAAATACTTAAAGAATTATTATATAACTTCAAATGTGTTTAGATCTGGCGATTTCTCACACTTATTAATAAAGTTTTAAGCCTTTAGAGGCTTCAGGGACCGACAATAAATTACAAACAGAAAATAGTGTTTTTCAACACCCTATCCTAAAAGAAGTAGCAATAAATTTGTAACTTAAAACAATTATTTTAGTTAAAAGCAAAATTTCGTAAGCCTTTTTTTTAAAAAAAATTTTTTTTTCATGAAATTAAGCATTTATTACAAAATTTTTGTTTTAAAATTTGAAAAAAAAAAAATTGTGGAAAACTGCGTGATAAAAAGGAATTAAAGTAGTTCTTTTATACTGCACATACATGGAAAAAGGTTAAATTTTTATCTTCATAATTTTGTAGTGCATATTTTAAAACTTTAAAAAGTTTCAAGCAATTTTCTAAGTAGTTTTTAAAAGAAACTCAAAATGATGAAGGGGTTTTCTACAAATATTTTGTATCATTAGACAAAAATAATAAATGATAACTACAATAAACGTCTATACACCGAAATATGATTGTATAAAGAAAGAAAACATGCGAAAAGATAGTTTTATGGGGGATGATCCTAAACAATGCCAGCGTCATTTTAAATAAAACTTGTTTAATTTTACAAAATGAAATTTGCAGAAAATCCCTCAGTTTTGAGCTCTGTTTAGTCTAAAAAATCACAAAAACTACTTAGAAAATTGAATGAAACTATTTAAATGAGACTTTTTTCATCGGTTGTCAAATACGATTTGCCACAAAATAAAGAAAATTTTTTCTGTGCATGCATAGTATAAAAAAATATGCATATTTTGCGCAGTTTTAAACAAATTTTTCTCAAATTTTAAAACAACAATTTTGTAATTAGTTTTATGGAATATTTTTTAAGTTATAGCATGAAAATGTTTGACAAAAAAATTACTTTTTTATAAAAATGTCCATAAATATATAAGCTACGTTCCCAAAATTTTGTGCAACTATTGCATATAATAACCAAAATAATTGCAGAAGTTACAAATGTATTGCTACATTTTTTGACATATGGTGTTCCAAAACTTTATTTTTCATTTGGAATTTATTGTCGGTCCTTCAAACCTCTTAAAGCTTTCAACTTCATTGATAAGTATGAGAAAATCTCACAACAACAACACTTTTAAATT
This sequence comes from Parasteatoda tepidariorum, assembly GCF_043381705.1. Lineage (NCBI taxonomy): Eukaryota > Metazoa > Arthropoda > Arachnida > Araneae > Theridiidae > Parasteatoda > Parasteatoda tepidariorum. The sequence continues at coordinate 18,867,479 of NC_092211.1, forward strand.
AGTAAAATGATTATCGAAGTATTTTTTTTGAGAAAGATCAAAAAATCTGTTAGCATATAAGTGTTGCCGTTATTTTGTCAAAACTGTGCAGAATAGATAAATTTCATGTTGGAAATTCTGAATTAAGAGTCAAAAATAATATGCTGGTAGAGAAAGCAAATTTTGTTTCACTCAGTTTGCTAAAAGTAGTTCACTTAGATATATTTAAATGGCAATTTTTGAAGGGTATTTCATAAGTTATGGAATTTTTAAATATGCAATAAATCAGCCAAGTTTAGGTGCCTCCATAATTTAGGAAAAATATTTAATTTCAGTTTTCTCATCTTATGTTCTTTATAATTACGTGATATATTATTCTACAGCTCATATTTTTATAGATTTTCAGAGAGAAAATGTCTAGCTTTATCAGGTTTAGGGAAATAGTGAGCAAAAACTAATTTAAACTCTCAATTTTTAAAGTATACTTATTCTTGATTTAATCCACAAACAATAGATTAAATAAAATTCAATGATAGTGATTCGCAAAATAAAGATATTTCTTAAAATTTAAATTATTTGTCTGAAAATGTTATTTGTATAAAGAAATTGCTTCAAAATTATAAGAAAAATATCTTAAAGTACTAGGGACTTTTCTGTACACCACATCCAGAAAAGAGGGAGCATTGGGACATTTCTGTCGATTGACTTTTTACTATCTTGACTGCTTAAAAAAAAAGAGTAAAAGTTAATTATTTTTTTCATTTTAATTGTTGGTTGGGAGCAATTATAGAAATTGCCCATTTATGTTATCTTTTAGCACATTAAAAACATTGTCTTTATTTCTGGTTTTCGTTTAAACTTTGAAATACAACCAATAACTCAGAATATTTAAGTTGAGTTATGACTCAGAGTATTTAAATTGCAATTCTTGGTGAGGTTCAAAATATACCGAATTCAAAATAAAACATCAATTTATTTGCACATGAGGCCATTTAACAGCCATACGTTTTAAAATTACTAATCGAAGCAAAACTATTTACTCATGTTACCCAATTATATACTTACTTATGTGCTAGGACTTATGAAACCTACAACTATGATAGGATTATTATGTACAGTGTGCAAAATAAAAAACGGACTACCTTGAATAACTTTCAATCTAATGATCAGATCTTGGCGTCTTAATAGTTTAAAGGGTAGTGACCTCAAATATGCTAATTATTTTGTGCAGACAATATTTTAAGTTACAAAATCAGACACAAAAATTTACTTCCTCTAATTAAACATACCTTTTTTTTTTTGGACTTGGATTTCTGACATCCAAAATACTAACCCCAATCTGGATAACATAGTCCCAAAAGTTTGGGCCCCCATTGTAAATTTTGCTTTTTGCATATTTCGACATATCTTGAAAACTTTTTAGACGAATTAAAAATTTTTTGCACACATTTACAAAATTTGTTTTTCCAAAAATACAGATTTATCCCATACAAAAAATAGCTTTTAGTAAATGTTTGTTATTTTATTCAATAATAGTCAAAAAAATTTTTTATTGTAAGGTATAAAACTTTTTGCATCATTTTGAAGAAGTTTACTTTACATGGCAAAATAAAAATTTTGAACAAAATTGGTCGAATAGTTCCTGAGAAATCTGATTTTTAAAAAAAATTATTATATTTAAAATTCAATTTCTCAGGAACTATTCGACTGATTTTAATCAAATTTTGTATTTTGTCATGTGAAATTACATTTTTTAAAATAATCAAATTTTTTTTTACTTAAAGTACTAATACTACTTGTACTATTAAAATTCAAAATTTTTTAGACTGTTATTAAATAAAATAACTAATATTTACTAAAAGCTATTTTCTGAATGGGATTATTATGGATAAACAAATATTAAGTAGTATGTAAAATTTTTTCAATTCTCTTAAAAGGTTCTAGAGATATGCAAAAAGTAAAATGAATATTAAGAGGTCCAAACTATTGGGACCATATTTCCAAGATTGTGGCTATCCTCTCTATTTAGGGGGTAAAAAATCCAAACCCGTCGAAAAAAAGGCATGTTCTTGTGTCTGATTTTGTAACTTAAAACATCATCTACACTAATTAAGTAGCATAATTGAAGTCATCCCTTTGAACTATTAAGATTCATTTTTAAAACATGAAGATTTAATCATTAGATCAAAAGTAATTTAGGAATGTCTGTTTTTTATTTTGTGCACTGTACTTAAGGAATTAGAAGTGTTCTAGTCTAATCTGGATACCATGTTTTCAACAGATTCATATTCTTGAGCTATATAGAGGTGGCTACAATTAAGAAAATATCAGCAGTAAGTCTATCAACAAAAAAAAATCTATAATTTTGCTTTTTGAGAATTCAATATACATCACTGGAATTATTAGCATAACTTATTTATCCAAAATAATTTTCTAAGAAAGAATACAAAAAACTTCCAATTTAAAATTATGTTAACCACTTTTTTAATCAGCATAATATTAATGAGTATCCTTAAATACCTACATGATTAAAGTATAGTTCCTTTTTTCTCACAGGGTTGGTGTGGATGGAAAAATACTGCATTTTGGGACCAAACAGCTTTTTACAATCTATGTTTACCACAGAGGCCAAAACAGATATAAAATATTGATTGTTCACTGTTAAAACAACAAAATTATTTATGGTTGTAAATATTTAAATTTTTATAATAAAAAATATGAACATCGATTGATTTACAAAGTGCTTTATTTATGCAGTTATGACATTTGGAAATTATGAAACGGACATATTATACAATCAAAAATCTCTCAATTTTTAAAATTACTGCATTAAATTTGATAGACATTAATGTGAGATAATATAATACAATCACAGTATTAGGAGAATAATTGAAATAAATTCTGATAAATTTCAATTTTTAAATACAATTTAATGACTTAGTCCATTGCAAATCACATTATTGGAACTATTAGCCTTCCTGCATCAGCTGTTGACCTTGGTGAAAATAAAGTGTGGAATAAAAATGTTACATTAAATAGATTAATACTGAAATAGTTATTCTATACATTCAGTTCTTTGAAAAAGGGAGATATAATCTACATATACTTTATAATCATTGTACAATTAACACAGCTTTCAATGTTGCATAAGATGGATACTTTTTTTAATGCAAATCAATGTCTAGAATTCAAATCTAAATTCAATTTTGGTGCCGAGAATTATGAAATCCTATGTAAGAACAAAATTATGAGGTTTTGAGTTTCCAAACCAGCTCAATTCATTTTCAGGTATTTTAAAGGAGAGGAATTTTTTTAAAGTATTTTTTATGGAGGTTGACTTTAAACTATGATCAACAATTAAAATTTCTCATCAGACATTTTTGAATATAAAGAAAAAAGGTTGTGGTTCATTAGTTTTAATAGAAAACCTAAATGGTATCTGCCAAATTTAGGATATAGGTTGAAAAAACTGGAATATTAAATAAAATTGGTTTTATCGCTATATTTTTCAGAAATAAAGCTCTGTTCACTAAAAAAAATAGGGGGAACACTTCCCTTTTTTTAAACATAACGCACGGATAAATGAATAGCTGAACAAAAACATTTTTCGTGGATAAATAATCTAAAATTAAAAATTTGAAAGAGATAAACTTTTTAGACAGCTAGAAAAAGTATTTTCAAGCAAAACGAAATGGATTGAGCTTGTTTGTAACCTAACATTCCATATATAGAAAGCATTTTATTCTTTCAAATTTTAAATAAGCAGGAAACTGATCACACATATACGTTCCTAAAATAAGCGCACCAAGATATTAAATTGCAGTCCTGTTATATTAGTCCACAAAACTTATGAGATACCTAATTCTATGAATATAAATGTACACTAGACTAATTTGTCAGTCGGAACAGAAGCACATTCACCTAAGAAGTAAAACTCGAAAAAGAAAAAAAAAATTCAATGAGGGAAAAAAATAACTCGCTACACACAGTTCTCCAAGAAAGTATGCACATGAAAGAACAAATAAGTTTTATCTTTACACACACAAAAATGTACAATGGTTTTTTGCATAGAGAACTTTCTTTTTTTAAATAAAATTAATTTATCAAGCTTAATATTGAAAAATACAACATAATATACAAAACGATGAGTATTTAAAAGTTTCAGGATAAAAGGGTACTGCAACATACCTTAATATATATATATAAAAAAATAAGCTGGTTTTTGTTTTTTCCACATTGCAAACGAAATACATATACAATAAACACAATCACGACCTTGCAGACACCTGCAACGCGGTCACATACGGCATAAAATGTCGATTACAGTTTATGGTTTCGGACCAGTTCATTGCAAAGCACACAAGGCCACACCCATACAAAAGAGCACTAAGTGCGGAACCACAGGACATCTTGCTCGGTTGGTTGGAGAGAGAGCTAAAAAATGGGTTATTTCTAAGAATCTTTTTTGGGTTCCTTTTCTTCACCTTCACTAAAATTTAACCAGCTTTGTTCCACAATGGTGGCGACCCTCTTCTCATATTCCCTACGATTTTCTTGATAAAGCTGAGCAGCTAGACTATTTGCAGGACTATTTGGATTTGGCTCATCAAGTAAAGACTGAAAAAGATAAAAGAATCTTGTCAATTACATAGATTGACTGAAAATGATTTCAAATAACAAAAATTTTGTAAAGCTGTAATGATTGAATACATGACTAGCATATACTGATTCCATATTTAGAGAGGCTTTCAAATTTGATGTGGAAACCGGGACCTTGTTTAATACAATGTTACTAATGTATTAGAATATAATATTTTTTTTCTTGATAAAAAAAAATCACTCTTTTGGTATTCAATTCCTTTATAAAAAAATTTTTCCGCTGGTTTAACAAAGGAAATTTTTTTGGAAACATGAAATAATAAAAAACAATTTTAAAATCAATGAATGCATGCTACACTATCAAGGATTCAAAATTATTAAAGGTCTTACAGTACGCAATTGTTTGAAGCAATAACCTAAATAATTAAACATAACTTAAAACACAAGACATCTAGCAAACACTAGTGATGTAACATACTACAAAATCTTTAAACTTTAATGTGTTGTTAAAAATGTAAACCAGTGTTTTAGAATTTAAAATCAGAGTTTCAAATATAAGAACAAAACATTTAGGAGAAATTTTTTTTTTTAAACATTATTTAAAGTTTAAAATCTAAACCAAACTTTTAATATATAAATTATGCTTTAAGTAGAATAAAATTAAACTTTTTAATCAATGCCTAAAACAAATACAATATACATGAATAATTTTTGAAATATCAAATTTTAATTTACAAAGTAAAAAAAAAATGGACAAAAAAAAATACCTGTATAGAGGTTAATATAGCAGATACATCATAAGTTGGACTCCATCGATTTTGAAGAATATCCAAACAGATACTACCATCGGCATACACTAAAACAAATGAAAAAAATTTTGAAATAATGCATCATTATGTATGATAACACTTATTTTGCTTATTGAATTAACACAAATAGAAACAAAATACTAGATATATTATAGCCCAATTAATTTAACTAGTCTAATCAAAACAATTTTTTAAAAACTCAATTTATAAATTCAACATGCGTTAACTACCTAAACTTATTTTTTATTATTTCATTGTAATACACATTTTATTAAAAGTTTTTCCTCAGTTTGAAGATTTATTTTAATAGAATGACATTCGAAAGACCAAATCTAGCATCAACATTAAACTGCATGATATTCTAGAATTAAAAGAAGAAGAAAAATCAAAATAGTGAACTTAAAATTTAAATCGAAAAGTTGCTTACGAATGTGGAATAGGGATTATGATTATTATGTAATGAAGATTAATCTTAGAATGTAATATCTTATCTCTTTCAAAAAATATGACAAGATTTGATCAACCTTATGCTAGAATGAAAAACTATTTTTTATCATAAATGATTAGTAATAAAAAACTTTTTTTTAAAACAATGCAAAAATAGTAATAAAAAAAACTTCAGTGAAAACACCATTAAAAATTACTGTCAGCAAATTCTATTGCTATGCATATCAATTTAAAATGTGCTGTATCATTAAAATTGCTTTAAGTTATAATATTTAAAACCTTTTTTAAAGTAACACACAGATCAAAAGTGGGCAAATTGAAAAAATTTTTAGTCACATTCCTCCTCAACCTTAGGTAACTAAAATTTTTTTAAATGGATTCTAGACCAGGATTTCTTTAACTTTTTGGTTTGAGGACCCCATAAACATTGTGCATATCCAACAAAAGTATGAGTAAGTGTGAACTGTCAGTTTCTTCCCTTGTACTGTAATATACTATTAGAGTTTTAGGTCATTAACTTTAAATTTTAAGACATAGAACACTGAAAATTTTAAAAGATAACTTAAAAATATAATATAAAAAAATTCATTTACATGGAAAAATCTAAACATTAACTCTAGTCTGTCCTTTAATAATATCCACTTGAAAAGTCACAACTGAAAATATCCACTCAAATCTAACAGTATGGTATGTGAGGATTTGATTGACAGTTTGGTTTCGTGGTGATTAAAGATGAAAATGAGGATGTCTTACACAAATATGTCTTGCAAAAGATAAACACTTATAGTAGGGATGCACAACCTGCTAGAGGTGTGAGCATTTTATGAACACAAGTAAAAAAAAATATTACTAAAAAAAAATATATTGAACAATTGCCTATTTGAGTATCTCTTCTTGAACTCAATTTGCACAAATTCTATGTTGTTTCTAGTGGAGCGCTTTTACAGTGGTTGTTGCAACGAAATTCCACATGCTTTTTAAAAAACCAAATATTTTAATGTGATATTATTAAGTTTAAAAGCTATATTTAACATTTTTCTGTTAATATAAATAAACACATGGAGAGAAAGATAGAAGTTATAGTAACAACTTTGCTAGAAATGTGTTGTAAATTATGCACTGCCATTTAATGTAAATAATTATGAAATATTGTTAAATCTAACAATCTTTCATAAAAATACAATAGTTCATTGAAAAAAAAGTTATTTTTACCATTAGGGTGAAACATCTTCGACACGAATCTAACTGTTGGTGGTTTATTAGGATATTCTTCCGTAAACTCTAACGTCAATTTAAAAGTTCCATCTTCAAATGGGGTATCATGAGGGCTAGTCAAAGTAAACATTTATATTAGAATTTATCAATCTTTAACTACATAACAATAAATACTTCATCAGAAATAATAATATAAAGAATGCGAAATGAATGGAATTTGTGACAAACACTTATTAACCAACTAATTTTTTTAAGATCTTAAATCAAAGAATACTCAGAAATGCTGCTCGATAATAAATTAACAATAAAAGTGTTGTAATCCTTTAGCCGTTCCGCTACTTTGGCAAATTATTTGCAGAGCAGTTTTTCATTTTATAACCATAAAAAGAAAACTGGTTCTTTGTGCAGGAAAGAAATCAGGAATGTATTAAGAGAGATAAACTGTTTAGCAGGTTTTGATTGTTTTACATACAAGTATACAAAATAAATTTTTCTCAAATTACTACAACTATTTACAGGTTTTGGGCGCTTGGGTTTTACTGTCCTAAACTGCCCTAAAGTGTCCAAAACCTTAAACATTGGTCAAAAGTAAAAATTTTACATGTGTAACCATTGTACACATAATAATTACATACATTAATAGATATGACACTTTTTATACAACTTGCTTTAACTTATTCAAGGAAAATATATAATATGATAGGAAAAGATGTATAACTTTTGAAGCTCCACAGTTCATTGAACAACAAAAGTTAATACCTTATACTTTAACTAAACAATAATAAACTAATAAAACAAAAACTTGTTTTCATTTTGTTTCTTGTTCAAAAATTAAAATTTTATTTTTCACAATATTTTTTGAAAATTGAGACATAATTTGAGTAAATAGGTTTTGGACAGGACGGTTCGAACCCTGGTTTAAACCATGGATTAATCCATTCTGTCCTAAACCTTGTCATCTCAGACTATTTATACATCAGAGTTGGCATGATTAGGTCTGATGATTTAAATCATTTCATTTTTTTTTAAAATTGATTTAATTCAACTATAATTTTTTTAAAAAGAAAGTTCATCATCATTTTTTTATAGAGTTCTGCTCAGGTTAGTCACATTTCTAAAAACCAATCAAAATAAATATATGTAATGAAATATTTTTATATTATTTTAAGCTCATACATTTTAAGAAACAAAACTGATTACTATGACGAATTACAATTTATTTTATGCCTTTAAAATGATTAGTTTTTTTTTAGTTTTTTATTTAAAGCCTTTAATTGTTGCTGTATTTTACCTCGAGTGAAATTTTAAAGCCTAACATAATGGTAAACGGGGGTGATTGTGAGCCCAACTTAAAAATCCTGAAAATTTCTTGAGTAAAATCTTTAATGACGCATTTCAAAAAATTAACGTCTTCATAAATTTAAGTCATCGATATTTTCAAAACATGAAATTCTAAATAAATTATAAGCAGCATAATTTAAATAAATAATTATGTATAAGTTTATTTCTATCTCTAATCACATTTATTATTCTACCAGAAAAAATATTTTTTACAAATGAAAAATTTGACTATAAATTCTATTTCTAATATTTCTAATTAAAATATACAAGAATATACATAAATGTAATCTATTATTTCATGAAACTTCTGGACCTTGGATTTCCGGAAACTTCCGGATCGCAATTAGCAAAAAATCCGTAATTTTTCCGGAGCACCATCATCTCAGGACAAAGAAAGTTTTCCAAGAATTTTTTCCCCTGGTCAACTTACATGCATATAGATATATAAACAAGTGGTCAAGTTACAAGGTTTCCCCATCCCCACATATAATAAAGGTATATTGAATTGTTGATAATAGAGGTCAATTTAGGGTGGTAAATTTAACAGGTTTGATTGTATTGGGTTGAAAGAAAACTAAACTATATAGACATAAATATAGAGCATAATCAATAAGCTCTAAGCTAAAGTTCATTAATTCAAAATAACAATTACTTTCAATAATTGAATTAAATTATTTTAACTTAAATATGAACTATTAATAATAATTCACTTTATAACAAAAACTAGATTTAATGCAAATAATCACTGTTTTATAAATATTAAATCCTTCGACTATTTCAATTTCTTCGAATTATTCGAGAAATTCTTTAAACAATTGCACAGCTCGATATTTCGGAATGCAAGATAAAATTCCAAAACAAAAATTTCAGTACTGAAATTACATTTTACAAAAAACGATCAATAATAACCTTAGTTGATGTTTAGCGTTTATTGTATTCATTAGATGCAATATCATTTTTAACCAAAATTATGTAACTTTTTTTTTCTTCCTTCAATTCAAATCATTTTATTAAGCAGACATGAACATAAGTTACATCATACGGGAGAGAAAAGAAGGTCTAAGAAGGGGGAGAAAAGATTCGAAATGCCACTATCAACGACCTTTAGAGGTTTGATTTAAATCGTAAAGTAGATTTTTAGTAAAGAGAGAAAGGAAAGGGCATGATGCCAAAAACGCAACCTAGCAAGGTTAAGATCAGAATCTTTATCATTCAACAAGAAAAAGACTAAACACTGACGCAACCTCGCACGCAAACTTGGAGTGAAAATATTGTGCGAAGGGATTTGAAACAAAACAAAGGCAAGTGGAACTAAATTTCTTTTTTTTTCAAAGAACCCAAATGAGGGGAAGGACACATTACGTAATGACATCGGGTGTAACGAAGGACTTAGAACAACTACGTAATACGAGTCATAAATTAGCGAGCTGTATTGATTTAAACTTGAAAAAAACATATCATACACCAACGCATGTTTCGTTAAAAAAAAAAAAAAAAATTCAGCAACCAATAAGGCAAGACAAATAATTATTTTTCGTAAAAAGAATCATCAAACAGAAAACAAATATTTTAAATGTAAAATAAAACGATGTAAACAACCTTTTTTTTTTGTCTACATAAATTTTTTTCTCCTTCTTAAAATTACTAGCGAGCACCGTCATGTTAAAATTCTTTTTTTTTTAATTTTATAACCGTCTACTAATACTTACCGTAGCCTTGTAATTTTGAACTCAATTCAGAAGACAGGGGAACTCCTGGATCAAGTATAAGGAGATATTTGCCTGCATGGACTTCTTTTTGATGGAACTAACCCGCATTTGCGTTACATGGAGAGGAAAACTTCACACGGTTAGCCCAACTGCAAGAGGACTCTAACCCACGATTCGTCTACCACTGAGGATATTTTATGTTAGCGCTGCGGTCAGTGCAAGCCGAGTGCGGAATTAGTATCAATAAGCCTTCGCTAGGATTCGAACCCCGTTCACCTCATTGGAAGGCGAGCACTCTATCTCCTGAGCCACTACGGCTCATGTTAAAAGATTATCTACTCTATGATGTAACACTTCTAAATTAATGATTATTTTTATTCGCCATCATTAGAATCACGAAGCAGGTGTTGTACATATTTCTAATAAAGAAATAAAAAAAAGGGGGAATATTCCATACTTTAAAAATAGAGAAAGCTTTAATAATAACCCAAAAATCTCACTTAAATGCTAAATTATTACTTTTGAAGCGATTTTCAAAAAAATAAAACAATTCCGCTTATATAGTGATTAAAAGTGAAAGTCTAAATTTACACACAAGATTGAGAAAGGTTAAAAAATAAAGGGGTCCTCCAAGTATCCTTAATTTTTATTTAACATAAAAATGTTAGATAGAAGCTGGATTTAAAACTTTTAAATAACAATACCTATTATATATCATAAATTTAAACTTAAGTTCTTGTTTCATAAAAATTTGTAAAACGTTAATTCTGTAACCAAAATTCATAGCAATTCGCATTCAAACAGCCATTAGTTAAATATAAAAGAGATTTGGAATTATGATATTTATAATTATTTGCTACATTATTATATAAATAATATATTTGTCCTACGTTGAAACTTGTGAGATGAACCCTAAATGAAGTTATAATGTCTTCGATGCGATTTAACAAAATTTAAAGATATACAGAAAAATCATCTTGGGCGAAAATCAACCCGATCGAAATCTCATAGATTCGTGAGCTTGGCAAATACAGATGATTTATGAGCGTCGCAAAAACGGTATTTGTAAAAAATATTCTAAAAATAATTCGCGAATACTGTGTTTTACGATAAACATTGAACAGACAACAATTATAGACAATGATAATACCGAGATCATTATTAGCAACGATAAATATCGAATACGATGCTATCGTGTAATAAAGTATTATATTCTATGTTGCATAACGATTATGCACATAAATGTAAAAATAATGTAAATTGATTAAATTTTGCAAAACATTCTGATATATCGCGAGTTAGATATCTTCCTACCGATATATCGCGATATTAAAATTCTGATAAATCACCTAGACTTAACTTTGACGCAAACGATTGACTATAGATACCAGTCGTCTCCATAAGAAGTAAGGGCATTAAACAAATCACCATTTTCACCAACCTTTGGCTTATTTAGATTTCAAAAAATGAATTTTTTTTTCGGAAATAATTTTTTCCCCACTAATTGTATCAAATGAAAAATTGAAAAGGAAAAAAAAATGCATAAAAACTTCGCTGACAACGACCTAGTTTCGTGTTTTCAAGCATTACATAACTGAATAAATATAGCTTACATATCGGGATACCAAGACCTAATTCCCTTCTCTTAGTTTAATAGAACACTATCATAAATATGAAGCAAAGCAATAAAACTTCGCACAAAGATAAAAACAGCGAATTAAATGTCAATGAAACATCGAATAAAACGCAGTGTCATTCGAAGAAGAGGTGATGAGAAAAAATAACATTGCACAAGGCAATTTCGACGACCCTTACTATTTTTATCTTCATAAATTGCAAAATAAAGCGCCGCGAGGAGAAACTGCTGCTTAAAAATACCCCAAGATAAAAAAAGGGGACAGTTTATCCAAGAAATGAAAATATTTTTCACTTTAGAAACCACTTATGAAGAAAAAAATAAAACGAACGTGGGAGAAAACAACAAAAGATACTATTAAGGCTGTTTAAACTGCAGGAAAAAAATAGAATGCCTACAATTTTTTTTTATACGTTAAAGAAAATATATAATTTTCTCTATAATTAAAGCGTTACTTTGTTCATTATTTTTTTAAAAAAAAAAGCTGATTTTCATTTAACTAGGGTATATAAATTCCAAAAACTTGCATATAAATATAATTCTAATAATCTTCACAAATTTTTAATTAACAAATAAGAATGGAACACCTTGATTAAATTTTGATCTATTAATTGGATTTTCAGGTACTAGGACTCAAACTTAGTGATTCATGGAAGTGACTTCAAATATGCTAATTAATTAGTGCAGACGATATTTTAAGTAACAAATTCAGAGACAAGACCATAATGTCTCTGAATAAACATTCAACGGAATTGGATTACTAACCTCAAATTATGAGAGAGGAGAGCTGTCGAAAGTTAGAACATCTTAATGTTAATTGTACTTTTTGAGTAATTCATCATATCTCGAGGATTTTTTAAGCGAATTGAAAATTTTTTGCAAGCAATTATAAAATTATTTTAAATAAAGATAATTCCACCAAAAGTTTTTTATAATAATTATTTATTATTTTATTTAATAACAGTAGAAAAATGTTTAAATTGTAATGCATACAAATTTTTACATAATTTTAAAGAAAGCAATTTAAAATGCGGGGCTGCCAACTTTCTAAGTTTTTTGTGAAATTTTTTTCTAGTGGTAGCTAAATCTGTGTTTTAAGTAAGGGTGCACAACCTGTGGCCCACGAGAGCTTTTGAAATCAATGATTATTATTATTTATTTATTTGAAAAATAAAAAAATATCGAAAATTTTGGAATCGCACATCTGAGTCATCACTTTTTGATGACAGTTTGAACAAATTCTATTGTAAATCTGTTGTTTCTCGATCGCTTTTTCAACGGTTATTGCTATGAAATTCCACAAGATTTTAAAAAATCGAATAATTTTAATAAGACATTACGAGGCACGAATTTTGAATTTGAGTAATCACTTTTCAACTTGCTTTATTTTTGTCGATTAAATCGGAAATTTTAACTGATGCTTCAATAGCTTTTTCCTCTTTTTTTCTTCCCATTTATAACTACCAATTTCCACGTGGTTTTTAAAATCCTGATGCATTTTTTTTTTAATGAAATAACTACTCGTTTGTTACATATCGCACATTTAATTGATCACTTTTTGACGTGCTTTAATTCGTGCCAATTTCATCGTAAATCTGAATGATTTTTTTTAAATGGTAGTTATTGCGACGCTTTTTCACGTGTTTTTGAATTTCCCGTATTTTTACGACGATATAATGACGACACGTGAGTTTCAAATCGCACATTTAAATTATCAATTTTTGCCGATTGCATTGCAAATCCAAGTTATATTTCAATAATTTATTCAGCAGTTTTTGCGATGCATTCGCTTGTGGTTTTACAAATCCCGATTTTCGTTATGACATGCGAATTTTATATCACGCATTTAAATAATTACTTTTTTTTTGTTGCTATTATCGCAATATTTTTCCACGTGATTTTGACGATTATGTTGCTTTAACTACGATGTTATTACGACACGCGAATTTCTAATAGCGCTTTTAAAAAATCACTTTTTGATACTATTTATTTCCACATGTTGTATCGTAAACATGTTATCTTTCCGTCGTCTTGTGGCAATTAGCGCAATACATTTCTACGTCGTATTTAGAATCCAGATATTTTAATGCAATATTATTACAACCCGAAAAATTTGAAAGCTGAAGGAAAAATTGAATTTTTAAACTGCTCACTGTTTGTAATTTAAACTTTTTGTAGCTTAGGTAAATAAATAAATAAATAAAAAAGCGAAAAAGTTTCCTATTCAAAATTTATAAAACTTTTAATAATTCCAGGAATAGATATAATATCTGAAGTATAATACCAAATAAATATTGAATNTAAATGTTTGTTTACGTTATTAACGCATGCGCAATGAGAGATAATGTCTGCGTTGGACCGACTGCTCACGCTGAATTTTTATGGCGTCAGCTCTACGTCAATTTTCCGCTGACGCCCAGATAAAGCGTTAGTTCTAAGAAACCAGGTCTTGAGCTAACAAACCAGTATTTTGTTGGCGTCAACGGGACGTTGACGTCCCGCTGACGCCCAGATAAGGCGCTTGTCCTAAGAAACCAGACCTTTAGGTAAATAAATAAATAAAAAAAAGAAGAAAAAAAGGAAAAAGTTTCCTATTCAAAATTTATAAAACTTTTAATAATTACAGGAATAGATATAATATCTGAAGTATAATACCAAATAAATATTGAATATTATTTTATATTAAAATGGTTTTGTTTTGAGTTTTGTTTAAAACCTTATAAATTTTTTTAAAAAGGATTTTTACAATTTCATTCCGTGAGTTATTTTTTTCCCTTTTTGATAAGTCAATTATTGATAGAAATAGAAATTTTTTAGAAAAAGTATTAGTTTTTTCATTTTTAAATAAATCCGAACAATTAAAAGAATTCATTTTTCTGAAAATATGTTACTCATTTTTTTGATAAAAAAAATAATTAGTGCTTAGAACACTTATGTTTATATAAAAATTATATTTGCCACTCACATGACTAAATATGTGTGCGGCCGTAAGGTGAAGGTTTTAATGTGTAAGGTGAAGGTTTTAAAATGTATCAAGATTACCAAAAATTCTAAAAGGCTTAGTTTTTTGTTGTCCATCAATCACTATAAAATATTTCGCAAAAAGCATAGTAGTTGGCAGCCTCGTAAATGGCAAAATATTAAATTAGAAGGGGAAAAAAAAAAAAAACGACCGGATAGTTCCTAAGAAATCAAATTTTAAATATCCAACTACAATAATTCAATTAAAAAAAAAATTTCCAAGCCAGAGAGAAAAAGAAAAATTATGTACCATATCAGGGCATGAAATTTCAGCTATCAAAAATACTCAAACCAAAATTTTTGCTCGCCATTATTTAACAATCATGAAAAATATGAACAATTTTTAAAATATGAACAGATGTAGTATGTAAAGAATCTTTTGGTTAAACCACATCGTTATTAAATGCTTAAAATAGAACTTTACTAGCATATTTTTATAGTTCTAAAATTCATTTAAACTTTGCAATTATTGAATGATTTCAAGTTCTTTAATTATTCAAATCAAAATTGAAACCAAATTAATTGTGCTAAAAATTAATACTTCTACAAGGAGTAAGAATACTTCAGTAAATTATAAAAAAAGGAATTTCATGTTTTAAAAAGGAAGATAGCACATTCCATTCAAAAATAAAATAATAAATGGTTATAAAACAGATTAAGAGCAGACTTACAATTAAAACTAAAATATAAATGAAGAATGATCAATTTTTCCAAATGAAATTATACAATGAAAAAAGAACTTACAAAAACATTTAAAAAATTGTCTTCCTTCCATTAATTTTTTTTTTGATACATATTATTGTTCTTTATAATTATTTTAATTTGTTATTATTGGTGTGATTTTCCTTTTTGTAATTTAAATAATTCTAAAAAAATATAGATTGATCACAAGTAAGTTAACATAAAATCTATATATATATTTCTCTTACACGGCGATAAAAAAAAGCCTCATTACAACTCTCGGAATGGCAACGCTAGAAAATCAACCAATGATTGCCGCTAAAAATGTCACATGCCAAATCTAGGATTGGTGGCTCAACATATAGCGCTTCAAAAAACGGAAACGGAAATAACCAGAGTGTAAAATATTATGTGCTTATGCGCATCGTATTTTTTGTTATATAATTTTTTCATTATATATCAGTTTATAGGTGGTAACGAGAAGAGTTTTGTGATTGCTATGGTGACTAATTAGAATGTAAATTGTCTTTTTGAGTGAGTGTGAGATTTGTTTTTTGGAACTGCGATGCTGAAATTTTATTGTTTAGTTAATAAACCTTCCTTTTATATTAAACGTGATAGTAGTTTCCTTAATTATTTGATTCGAAGTCCTTGGAGTTTTATTTGAGGTCAGTTTATTTTGTATTTTTTGACAAGAGAGAGCATTCTCACCAAACGAGATTTCTTCCGAAATTCAATGTTTTGTTTATGCAGGGTTTTTCCATTGCAATTTCTCTTATTTAAATTTTTAATAGACTTAATTATAGCCAAAATTTTAACCTTTTTAAAGAGATATCAGTTTTAGAAATTTTATCTTAAGATTTTATACTATAGCACATTTCTAATAGGTTTAACGAATTACATGTCATTTAT
>NC_092211.1:18884001-18893708 GCF_043381705.1 Parasteatoda tepidariorum
CATAACACTACATACGGACAAAGTTGGTTTCACAGACTCGGTTGATTATTCCAGTGGGATAAAATTTATTTATTTATTCTCTCATAACACTACATACGGACAAAGTTGGTTTCACAGACTCGGTTGATTATTCCAGTGGGATAAAATTTATTTATTTATTCTCTCATAACACTACATACGGACAAAGTTGGTTTCACAGACTCGGTTGATGATTCCAGTGGGATAAAATGTATTTATTTATTCTCTCATAACACTACATATGGACAAAGTTGGTTTCACAGACTCGGTTGATGTTTCCAGGGGGATAAAATTTTTATCTTATCAATTTGCTCAATTACTCAATATCTGGGATGCACAACCTATGGCCAACATGAAACTATACCCCCCCCACCAAGTGTGTGACTTGGCTCCGGAACAGTTTTAAATATTAATGAAAAAAAAAAAAAATTTTTTTTTAAGAAAAAATTTCAGGCCTCACAAAAAAGTGCTGTTATATTAAAAAGTTAGTGTTTTAATTTAATTTTTTTACTGGTCATTCGGGTTTTTCATTTATTGTTTCAGTGTAATTTTGAACTTGATTGTAACAATTTCTTTTTACAAGTTTTATTTGAGGCTGAGAATTCAGTGCTTCCACCGAAATATCTCCTGTTGGCCCCCAACCCTGTGGCAGAATCGCAGCAACACGGCGACATTGTCGCAGAACGTTACAGAGTTCTTGCAGAACGATTTTTCTTTTGAAAAAAATTACTTTTCTTTTCCACAGAAATTTACACGTAATATTTGAATCATGCATTTAGCTAACCACTTTAAGACGATAGTATTGTAAATTGATGTAATGTTTCGATTGTATTTTCAGCAGTTATTGATATCATTTTCACGTGGATTTTAAATATTCCGACATATTTCTAACAATATGGAAAATTCGAATCGTGCATTTGAGTATTTACTTTTTAAGGCAGTAATTCGATCGAGTTTTTGGCAGTTATTGTTATTGATTTCTCCATAGTTTTTAAATCCGATATTTTTTATGCGATATAATTTATTACTCCAAGTAATCTCGAAACCAAACACGCATTTTTAAATTTTAAGATATACTCTTCGTATAACACGCACGAAAATTTGGATTGTACATTTGCAATATCTCGTCTTTCAAGATCGTAAATAAAAAGTCTTTTTCCCTATCTTTTACAAAAATAAAAGAATTGAATTTGACATGTATGTGAGGGTACAGTTGAAAGAGTAATAATGTGATTCAGAGATAATGAACTATTTATGTAATAGAGAAAATCAATAAAGTATATTGGTAAAGGAATGTTATTTCTTTAAAAGAAAAGTATTTTTCTATATTTAAATTTTTTTAAATCTATAATTCTTTATATTCGGCGTATACCGCGCACCCGTAAATTCCAATGTTATTTTTTGTATTAAAAGTGCGCGTTATACGCCAGAATATACGGTAGTTTTTTTTTGTAAACACAACGCTTTTGTTATTTTAAATTTGTAACATACATGTTTGTTATTATTAAAAGTATCTTGAAGAAAGATATTAGTGCTGGAGAGTTTTGTCGCAGATAGCTGGAAATTTTTTTGCACAATTCTATGTTGAGGGCCAACATAGAATTTTTTTTTAGGGGCCTGATATCAAAAACAAGTTATACTGTCCAACATCATTTAAAATTAATTTTCAAATTCAGATTTAATTTTTCGCCAAGGAAACTATTTTGTAAGAGCACAAAAAATAAATTCCTAGCAATGATCTACAATTTTGCATTATTATTTTTTTTATTTTATTGTATATGCTAACTAGAGTCTAATTTATTTGACTTCTGTTTAATAATTGTATAATGTTTAACTAGTTATTGCTGTTTTATAAAAGTTTATCATAAAATATTGTGTAGTAAAGTGGTATCAAGGGATTACTTTATGATAGATGTATATCGCTTTTAACTAAGCTTTAACTTAGAAATAATAAAAGTCAAAAATGTAACAATGGCAGGGGATATTACTAAAAAAAAGTAATAAATAAACATAGTAGTAAAAGGAGCTGCTTTGTCTGTAAAGGAAATTGTAGTTAAAGGTACTCTACGGTAATTTTTGACGAATTTTTCTGCTAGCTAAAAATGGCGATAAAGCTGCCAATGTGGAGTTTAGGTTGAATTTGTGCTTTCGCAGATAATAAATGTTAATATAAAGATCAAGGGTGAAAACGGTTCATGTCCATAAAATCTGAATCGGGGGAAAAACAAATTTCAAGGTTTCAAAATACTCAAGGAGCAAACTCTGGATTGAAATTGAAAAAATAATATTGAAATATACGTCACAAGCATTTATTTAAATACCCAAAAAATTCCAGAATAAAATTTAAAATTTTTGATGTTGAAACATTTTTGTTAATATAACTAATTATTTTCCAAGTATAGCAAGCAACTAAATTAGCAAATAAAACTGTGCCAAAAAATAATTGGCAATGAAAAAGAAATGACCAAAAAATAACAGCAGCGCATAAAGCTAAAGAAACATTTTACAAGTATAAAATTATTTTATGCAAACTAAAGAAATTTCTCTTCTTTGTTAATTAAGGAGTAAATTCAAATGGTTTCAGGCCAATCCATATGATTGTCAGGTCAACAAGAATGTGCTTATTATAAGAAATGAAAAATGGTTTAGAAAAGTTATCTTTTTATGTTATATGTATAACGATATAAATAAAAACAAATTAGTCTGCTTTCATTCATTTTGGAAAAATACAAAAAATTCTTAATATCAGCAAAGAAAATATATAATCAGGGGTTTTTTTTTAGTGGTATCTATTTTGTGAAAATTTAGACATAATTTGTGAAAATTATAAATTATACTAAAAAATCAACACAAAAATATGGTTAAGTAAGAAAATATTTTCAAAAATAGTCACTACAAATAAAAATTATTTATGACAGGTAAATTTCTATATATATTTTCCCTCACATTCAAAAATAATTTTGCTATTGTAAAACATTAGTCTTAAAATTGTACCGAAATTTAAAAATCCATAAAATCATTGTCGATAATTAAATTTCAAATCGAATTTTTGAAAAAAAAAAAACATGCATTTAACAGTAAGTACCAGTACTAAAAGTTATTTTCATTATGGGAACATTTTCGACCAGGTCATACAAAAAAAAATTTCACAGAAAAAAAACTTTTTTCTTAAAAAATAAAGGTCTGATAGAATAAATTTACAATAGTATTTAAGATAACGTTCAAATGTTTAGAATAATGTTCGAATTTTGACTTCCTATAAAGTCAGGGTGCGTAGCCAAACTTTTCAACGAAAAATAAGCACCTTTTTAGCACTCAAAAAATATTTGTAAGCACTTTGAAAAATATCATAATTAGACAGGGTTAGCAAGTTTTTGACAATTGATGGTTTTATTTACAGTGACGAAGACGATGGCGTGTTACAAATGAAATTAACGAGAGAAATGAAATTTTCTACTGCTAATAGAGAAAAAAAATTGACTAGGTTTAGTTGGTCCCCGTAATCAGCAAAAATTCAAGATATTTTTTTATTCTATTACAGAGCGTGGAAAATGAAGTCTGAAATTGAGAATCTCCTGCAAATGTAGCAGTCAAAAATCCTTACCACTGAATCCAGCTCAGTATACGCAAGCGCGGATCCGCAAGTATTTCATCAAACGTGTAAAACAAACGGTGTTTCACACACTAAAGACCGGCGGTACACCGAAATAGATTGGGGTTAAATTAACTGTGAAAATGTTAAATAGGACAATGTCTTTTTGCACAATTTGTGGCGAAAATCAACATGGTAAAGAAAAATATCACATTTCGGAAAAGGGAAAATTAAGCACTTTTTAAAAACACCCACGGAAAAAAGCACCTTTAAGGGCTTTTAAAAAACGAAAATGAGCACCTTTAAGCACTTTTTAAAAAACTCTACACACCCTGAAAGTTAATAAAGGGATCATCGTTTCATTATTAAAAACTCAGTGGAAAAAAAAGAAGCTTGCCTTGATATGGCGTAAGCGACCAGTTAGGCTTACCACAATGCACTATCTGACCTTTTTGTAAAAGACAGCTGGCAGAAAAGCTCTTTTCCATAGATTGCAACTAGCACGAGAACTTGCTGTTTTTAAAAGTATTTCGTGAAAATACCGTATTTCCTAAAGTTGTATTTGTGAAGGTATCACTAAACGGTAGTAAATTTACACTGAACAGACCCCTGATAATAGTAAGTTTTGATTAAATAATTATAAAGTAAAAAATAAATCAATTATAAATACCCAAATATAACAGCATTCCATATCATAATATTATTATCAGTAGGAGCTCCACTGACACCTGCAGGTGGATCTTCTTGAAGTCTGCAAAAAAGATNTTTTTTTTTGTATCTATTTTGTGAAAATTTAGGCATAATTTGTGATAATTAAAAATTATACTAAAAAATCAACACAAAAATATGGTTAAGTAAGAAAATATTTTCAAAAATAGTCATTATAAATAAAAATTATTTATGACAGGTAAATTTCTGTATACTTTTCCCCTCATATTCAAAAATAATTTTGCTATTGTAAAACCTTGGTCTTAAAATTGTACCAAAATTTAAAAACCCATAAAATCATTGTCGATAGTTAAATTTCAACCTGAATATTTTTAAAAAAACATGCATCTAACAGTACTAGCACTAAAAGTTATTTTCATTATGAGAACATTTTCGACTAGGTCATACAAAAAAAATTTCGCAGAAAAAAAATATTTTCTTAAAAAATAAAGGTCTGATAGAATAAATTTACAATAGTTTTTAAGATAACGTTCAAATGTTTAGAATAATGTTCGAATTTAGACTTCCTATAAAGTCAGGGTGCATAGCCAAACTTTTCAACCAAAAATAAGCACCTTTTTAGCACTCAAAAAATATTTGTAAGCACTTTGAAAACCATCATAATTAGACAGGGTTAGCAAGTTTTTGATAATTGATGGTTTTATTTACAGTGACGAAGACGATGGCGTGTTACAAATGATGAAATTAACAAGAGAAATGAAATTTTCTATTGAAATCTAAATTGACAAGACTCTATTGAAGACTAAATTGACTAGGTTTAGTTGGTCCCCGTAATCAGCAAAAATTCAAGATATTTTTTTATTCTATTACAGAGCGTGGAAAATGAAGTCTGAAATTGAGAATCTCCTGCAAATGTAGCAGTCAAAAATCCTTACCACTTAATCCAGCTCAGTATACGCAAGCACGGATCCGCAAGTATTTCATCAAACATGTAAAACAAACGGTGTTTCACACACTAAAGACCGGCGGTAAACCGAAATAGATTGGGGTTAAATTGTGAAAATGTTAAATAGGACAATGTCTTTTTGCATAATTTGTGTCGAAAATCAACATGGTGAAGAAAAATATCACATTTCGGAAAAGGGAAAATTAAGCACTTTTTAAAAACACCCACGGAAAAAAGCACCTTTAAGGGCTTTTAAAAAACGAAAATGAGCACCTTTAAGCACTTTTTAAAAAACTCTACACACCCTGAAAGTTAATAAAGGGATCATCGTTTCATTATTAAAAACTCAGTGGAAAAAAAAGAAGCTTGCCTTGATATGGCGTAAGCGACCAGTTAGGCTTACCACAATGCACTATCTGACCTTTTTGTAAAAGACAGCTGGCAGAAAAGCTCTTTTCCATAGATTGCAACTAGCACGAGAACTTGCTGTTTTTAAAAGTATTTCGTGAAAATACCGTATTTCCTAAAGTTGTATTTGTGAAGGTATCACTAAACGGTAGTAAATTTACACTGAACAGACCCCTGATAATAGTAAGTTTTGATTAAATAATTATAAAGTAAAAAATAAATCAATTATAAATACCCAAATATAACAGCATTCCATATCATAATATTATTATCAGTAGGAGCTCCACTGACACCTGCAGGTGGATCTTCTTGAAGTCTGCAAAAAAGATATTTTGTTTCATATATTGAAATTTTTGAAAGCGATTAAAATAAGTCAATTCATTACAAAACTTAGCTTTCAGCAAATTTTGCTGAAATGGTTAGATTTATTACAGAAAGAAATGCATAACACTCAATACATAAGCAAATTTCATGCTTAACAATGATTTTAAAAAAATTAATTACATGTAATAGCAACCTATATACTTTTATCATTAATATAACAGAACTAGTAAAAAAATGAAGTTATATAAACGTATTAAGAATTTTTAAAGAATCAAGAAATCCTACAATAATTATTTTAATTGTTTTAGGTTTCCACTTTTAGAGTTGTTTTGAGAAAGTATTAAGTTTAGTTTTTTTAGAAACAGCCTTAACTAAATGAAACTTATGATACTGACTCACTTAATTCTAAACAGGGTTGGAGTTTTTGCCGGCAAAAAGGGGTTTTTGCCAGGACAGTGGCAAAAACCTGGTAAAAACCGGCAAAANTGGTAAGGTAAACATCTTTCAAAAAAGAAAGAAAAATACTAAAATCTAATGAGCAAAAAAAATTTCTTGAAAAAAATGGCAGGAAAATTTATAGAATTTCATTCCGGTTTTTTGGTTTTCCGATTTCCGGATAACGGGTTTTGTACTGTATTAAGAATTTTTAAAGAATCAAGAAATCCAACAATAATTATTTTAATTGTTTTAGGTTTCCACTTTTAGAGTTGTTTTGAGAAAGTATTAAGTTTAGTTTTTTTAGAAACAGCCTTAACTAAATGAAACTTATGATACTGACTCACTTAATTCAAAATATGCAAATTTTATCTTGTTCATGGTTATTTATTACTTTAAGAGAAGTACATTATAGCCATAAAAAAAAGAAATTTTATTGCTATTCATGCCAAAATAAATGCTGAGTTATGATGTCAGGGGTCTGTCTAGGTTTTTCTGAAAGGTACCTATTTTGTGAAAATTTTGACATAATTTGTGAAAAATTAAAAATTATATTAAAAAGTCAACACAAAAACATGGTAAAAATATAGATTTATCGTTTCTAAGGGATACAAAAATAAAATTTTAAGAAAAAGTATTTTGTGAAACTACTGTTTTTCCAAAGTTGAATTTGTGAAACTACCGTTTTACCTNGCGGCAAAATCTTGCCAACCCTGATTCTAAATATGCAAGTTTTATCTTGCTCATGGTTATGTATTACTTTAAGAGAAGTACATTATTGCCATAAAAAAAAAAAGAAATTGTATTGCTATTCACGCCAAAATAAATGCTGAGTTATGATGTCTACCACATAGTCAATCACAAGAAAGTAGAAGGGGTACAACGAGAAAGATATAATTCGATGCCACCCCCAGACCAACCTTAACATATTTTTTTTAAAAAATCATTGTCGTCATTGTAATCACATATTAATATTAGTTACAATTTTTTTTATATAAATTGAAAACTTTTTCCCTTTTGTCAATGCAAGTAAATTCAACTATTAAAGCAATCACCTAAAAAAATTAGTCATTGTTACAGTAAAATATAACTGTCACCTAAAGAAATAAGAACCAGCTGAATCTACCTGCATCTGGTGACTTTGCTGTGATGACTATGTCTTAAGCAGCAAAATGGAAAAGTACCAAGAACCCCATGGGAGAATCATGGCGGCATAGTCGCAGAACGTTACAGACTTCTTGCAGAAAGATTTTTTTCCTTTGAGAAGTAAAAACTTCTGCTTTTATTTTCTACAGATTTTTTTTATCTTTTATTCAGAATTATATTAAAAAGATGCTTTTCTCGCGTATCGGAGAGGGAGAAAAAACGCATAGTCACATTTCAAAGTTTAGAAATGTTAACAGTAAAAATAATTACAATGAATAATTCAGGTCCCCCAAAATCTCGAGGAAAATAAGATTTATAGCATATTTTTAATTTCCAACCGAAACTTATATGAAGTGTTTTTATCCCCAATTGCTAGAAAAAATTTTAAATTTACATTTTAGACCTAAGAATAAGAAATTTTGGACATATTCTCTTGTAACTACTAGATGTAATCCTTTCCTCGTCATCTCATATTGGCGAAATTTGTTTTTAAAACTAGATTCTTAAAAAAAATGTTTTACTTTTATAGAACTCTATATTGATTCACTCCATTTTTTTATTACATTTGATTTTCTAATTACATGAACACAAACGTTGATGCTTAATTTTAAAATCGCATAAACATGTATTTCAATGTATAATTTTTAAGTCACTTGAACACTAATCATAAGAGTAGTTTTTAATTTCCGTGAAAATAGGTAACACAATGCAAGATCTTAAATTGTGTAAATAGGAATTGCAATATGCGATTTTAAATAAGGTGAATGATTTTAATTCAATTTTAAATAGCATTTGCATTCATTGGAAAAAAGTTTAAAAATAAATTTTTCTTTTCCTAGGGAATTCGAAAAAAAAATTAACTTTCTTTAAACAAGCTTATTTTCGGATATTATACAGGACTGATGAAATGAAACTTAAAAGCAGGCATTCGAATACAAATATTTAAAATTATTATTAAATATTTTTATCAGCTCTGCGCAAATACAGAAGGAAATTTTTTACATCTGGATCTGTTGCACCAACTCCAATCGCCAAGACATGGAAAGTATTTTGAACTTTCAAATTTTATATATATATATAAATATATATAAGACATGCAAGGGTTTGCCTGAGGGTGGCTACAATTTAGACTTTTTGAGTTGGTCCCTTTCGGTGATGTTACTTCAGTTTCTCGCGGACCAAAGCGGAAAGTCACCAAGACTTAGCGATAGGTTTAGCAAGATTTTGCCGCAGATGAAAAAAACCATGGTAAAAACCGTCATAGCAAAAATAGGTTTTTGCCAAGTAAAGTGGCAAAAAACTATATTTTCCAACATGAGAGGACAAAAACACATTTTTGATACAAAATTATTCCTAAAATTGAAATATATACTACAAATAAATATAATTAAAAAAATTAACAAAATTGTTATTCCATAAATAAATCATAATGTATTAGTATATCATTTTAGTACAGGGTTGCCACTCAAATATAGAAAAAAAATTCCCTGTGTTTTCCCTGTACATATTATGCACAATATATTAAGAGAAAACAACAATTACTCGGCTCTTGTGTGAGTTATTGTTCAGCTAATTATATTTATTAGTTTTAATTGCTGGAAAAACAGCTGATCATACTTAAATAATGCTATAGTAAATGAAATAGTTTAGTATAGCTGAAATATCATGGTTAAACATCCCATAGATTACGCTTTGAGTGGTCACCATTTTTTAAAAGACAAAAATTAGAAAAAAAATTCCCTGTATTTTCCCAGTTTGTAAAGAAAAAATCAAAATTCCCTGTTATTTTAGGTGATTTTTAAATTTCCTGTATTTTCCAGGTTTTCCCTGTGGAGTGGCAACCCTGCCAGATTCCGGTTACCTCCTATATTTGAAAGGTTAAGAATCCAAAGATGCAAAAAAACATATATGTTAATGCAGAGAAAATACATTTTTGTGTTTGATTCATAACTTAATTAATGGTTAGCACTTAATAATTAGCATATTTGAGGTTACCCCTAGAAACCATTTAGATTGACACTAAAAAAATGAAAATTTGATCATTAGAACAAAAGTTATTTATCGTGATATCTTTTTTTGCGCACCTGTACATAGAAGATATTTAAAAGATGGTAATTTTAATGCACAAAAGTAACAATTACAAAATTAAAAGAGATAAAATTTTTTATA
>NC_092211.1:18893989-18901056 GCF_043381705.1 Parasteatoda tepidariorum
GTGGGAAAGACTTTAAAACAAAACTTACAACAGTTACTTTTCTCAACAACTGAAATTTAGAATAGTGTGATTAAGAAAAATATGTGAACTGTTTGCAATTTCAAATTAATATTGAAATGCACAGGTTTAGAATTTTCTACAG
Organism: Parasteatoda tepidariorum; assembly: GCF_043381705.1. Lineage (NCBI taxonomy): Eukaryota > Metazoa > Arthropoda > Arachnida > Araneae > Theridiidae > Parasteatoda > Parasteatoda tepidariorum. The sequence continues at coordinate 18,894,132 of NC_092211.1, forward strand.
TGAAAAGTTTTCGGAACTTCAGTGTTCAAAAAAGTATACAAAAGCTAGGCGTTAAGAACGTATCCAATGAGCAAGCAAAGCGAGCATCGGATTGCAGAGCAATCCGAAATGAACTGCGAAGGTTCTAGCGGGGTTGGCGAGCTCCAATGAGCTCGGGGCGAAGCCTTGTAGATTGATTTATTCCAATCCCCCTTTAATAACTACACATTTAGAAGTAATGGAAATTAAAAAACAATGTGCACTATCATTATCAAAGCTTTTTTATCAACCCCGTGGCAGAATTTTTTGGGGCTTTTTGCGACATACCTCTCTAATACTAATATCTATCTGCAAGATACTTTAAAAAAACAAAACAAATATACATATTAGTAACAAAAGCATCTACTTCATATAAAAAAAAACAAACTTTTCAGATGAAATAAAATAATTTTTTAATTAAATATTTAATATTTTTGTTCTAATATTACGGGCTATATTCTCGCCTTTTGTAGGTACAAAACACACCAATTATTTCTTTTTTCGCATTTAGTAAATCACCATCTCATTAAAAAAAAATTAAATCATTAAATCCGTAGCAGTAAATAGGACTTTTCAAAAAAGGGGTACTAAATGCGCGTTTTCAGTTTGAGATTCAGTTGTAATAAATAATATCATGTTAAAAGTATCTGATTTTAAAGCTATGTGGAAATCGATAGTAATAACTGTATTAAAAAAATTTGAACAAACTTTTCTGCATAAAAGAAAACCAAATTTTTTACTTCGTTAATCTTTATTTTTCGTTGTTTTCAAATGAGAATAGAAAAAGCATTTTTTTCCCCACTCAGATTTGCGAGAAAGGTATCTTTTGAATATAATTCTGAAGAAAAGATAAAATCTTTCGAAAATTTCTGCAGGGAAAAAAAATTCTTTACTTCCCAAAAGAAAAATCTTTCTTCAAGAACTCAGTAACTTTCTGCGACAACGTCGCCGTGATTCTGCCACGGGGTTCATCAATACAAATAATCCCATTTACTCTGATAAGTATAATTTAGGCAGACTGATCAAACAGGTTAGACGGACCAGTTATTAAGTTACCAGTCAAACTTTTTTCAAGTATTGTTGAATTAGTATTTTTTGAAATTTATATCAACAGAACTGGGTTTTTTTTCCTTACAAAATTGTAAAAGACGATCTCTGTACTAGTACCAGCATTAAATCATTGGGGAGATTTCTGCATCATTATCAACAGCAGAAAAATTTGACAAAAGTAGGCAACTTCTGGACAGCAACATGCATGAAATTTATTAAAAAAACATCACAAATGGGGACAAATTTGTAACCCCCTCTGGACAAAACAAACCTGTACAGGTTTTATTTTTAAAAAGATACCTAACAAGTTTAAAATTCATTTGGCGCCTTTGTCACTGTAGTTGGTGAGAAAGATCAAGATACAGAAATAGTCCCAAAATAATCAATAGTAAGCTTTAGCGATTGTAGTTGATATCAGCAGGCATCAAAAAAAAGTCCTGGTACTTTTCAATTAGCTAAGTGGAGAGAAATTCTATCATTAAAAATTTCTTTTACTTTAATAAATTTTTTGTGAACATCAATTAGGTTCAGTCAAAAGTCATTGGAAGACAATTTTTTGGCAACTTCTCTCTTGTGCCTGTTTTTCATTATGAGTAATAATATCCTCAATTTTAGTGCGATCAGAAATGATACAATGTAGGGGTGATCCAAATCAAAGTTCAAATAATTGCACATTTGGCTAACAGAAGTCTGATACCCAGCTTTGAACTGAAAAAATTTTAAATTTAAAAGACTACTTAAAAAATTATAAATAAACTTTAATTTTTCTTCTGTTTACAGTTTTAGTTGATTACATAAAACTTTCCTCAACAGTTTTCACTGTAAATAGAAATAAAAACTCAATGAGAGCCTTTTACTATACCAATAAAAAAAATTGGAATTGGTTAAAGCGCATAAGATTGATTGACATGCTACAGGAGAAAAAATGTAATTAAGTTTAAAAACAAACAAAGGTAAGTTAAATAATGTTTAACAGATCAGGAAATGAATTAAAATTTATTATTATACCTATCAACAAACACATCAATGCCAAAATTGACTACGAACATGAAATAAGAAATTTATTAGTACAATAATTAAAACTAGTGAATAAGGGTTTAGAAGGATATTGGCATATCTACCAACTACAACTGTTGTTTTAATACTAACTTACCCCTTTTTACAATCCATAAATAATAACTGCCAATAACATGAGATAAATTATAGTAATTTACTTTGGATAATTTCAAAACTGAATATTTATTATTCAGGAAAATCAATTAGTAACAAAATAACGCTTTATAATTAAATAAATGGCAAGATATTCAGACCCCATAATTTTAAGGGCAATCAAGCACATCACAAAATAATATTTGCAAAACAAATTAATAAATATTATATAATTTACGTTTCACAAAGTAAAATGTTAATAGAAAAACAGTAGGGATAAAATCTCTGCCAATTCTCATAAGAACAACATAAATGTTGCTTAGTAAACAGAACGAAATTTGCACTGCTTATAGTAGACGTTAACAATAGAATTTTCACAAAAATTTCGGTCTATTGTTATGAAGTTAATCTCAAATTTCACTAGATTCTAATATTTCATTTTGATGTAAGCAATCAAATAAAGCTAGTATAATTATTTAGCAATTAAGTCGAGTTCAAATACTTACCTTTTAAAATCTCGCATAAGTCGTCTCCGAGCAGGAGTAGACATTATTCCGTAACTTTAGTGTTTGTCCAACAATTTGAATAGAAATATAAATAGTCCACAATTTTTTAAAGTAATATAAATGTATTTTTACACAAAAAAGTTGCTAATTTAATCAAAAAAATAATATAAATAGTAGCTTGAGCAACCCTGTCACCTTTCTAGTGTTCACTCGATAGTTCTTCTTCATGTGACGTCATAATCCGGGAATCGAAATACGTCAACACAAAATGAATGACTCAATCAATTTTCGTTACTTTTTTTAATGAAATAATTATAATAAACTGATGCAAACAATACATTTAAAAGTAACAATTTTAAAGCATCAAATCATTTAATTGTATAATTTTCAAGATTTTAAGCAAATGCTAAATTCCTTAAACAATATTTTTACTACTACTTTAACTTCTTTCAAACTCAAGGTCGAAAAAAGCTAATAGATGGCGCATCGTTAAATACTTTTCCTATGGCAGCAATAGGATTTTCATTCTCCCTCAACGGTCATCGGAAGTGCGTCAACAGCATAAAATGAGAATGGCCCTTATGAACAAGTGGATAAATAAGACAAGCTTATGATTTAATTTTGAAGCATTGTAAATAAAACACTTTTAGAACTTTCAGAAAAAATCTCGACATTTTTAAAATAGATGAAAAACAATCAAAAAGAGCGTGTAATATTTAAATAGTAGTAGAACTATATTTACGTCACACTCCAGCTGCACAATGGACTATAACGCCATTATCATTGCTTGCTATTCACGTATACTTCCGATCACCGTAAAGAGAGAAGGAGAGTCTGATTAGTGAATTATTTTCTTTCCTGAGAAATGCACCAGATTCTCCTTTTCTCACGACGATAATCGGAGGTAAGTGAATCGCATCCAGTGTGAACGACCCTTATTAGTGATGGTTTGGAAAACATCCGTGGGAATGATTCGAAAGTATCATCCCGATTTTCATCCTCTGCAGGGAGTGGTTCCCACGTTTTGGAATTCTAACACCTGTACACGAAGTCAAGCACTTCACACTTGCATAGTTCAAAGAGGACCGATAACACACACCCTCTGTTTCTCTGCAGGCTGCTCAAAATGGTCCCAACTCTATCTATGACAGAACTTTTCTTGTTAGCACCATTAGCGTGTATATAGTCAAAAGGAAAGGAAGTACGTTAGTTTCTGCCTTGATTTTCTAACGGATTCGAATTTGTTAAATTAGGAAACTATACGATACAAAAGGCTGCATTAAACATAGTTCTTAAAGAAAACATCGTAAGAAGATTGAAAAAAATATTTTTGACAGTTAAATAGAAAAAATATTATGGAAGGAGAAAATATCTTATAGTATACTATTTTGCAACTGAGTAGAGGTAGAAAAGGAAGGGAGAGAGTAAAGACATGGAACCGGTTTTCTCCCCAGATGGCATATTCGATCATTGTGATGCGTATGCGTATTCAAAAAAATTAAACATGAATCCATAATAGAAGTTTCTGCCATTACATACAATATTTTAGAATGATTGCCTTAATTGGCAGAGGGAAAAAAATTTTAATGGTAGATAGGTACTTTATTTACGTCGCACTAGAGCTGAACAATGGGTTATTGGTGACGGTCTGGGAAGCATCCCTGAGGATGATCGAAGATATGTCATCGCAATTTTTATTCTCTATTATTTTTATTATTTTAATGTAGAGTGGAACTTCTAAAATGGTGTATTATTAGTTTGTCTTCTCTTACAAAACAAAAACTTTCAGTTTCTTCGTATAGACACCCCTATCACAAAAAATAACGAAGTAGTTTATCTCATTTTTCTGACATTTTTCTTACACACTCTTATTTAATCATCAAGACTCGTATAGTAATTATCATGTCATTATAAATGGCATTATTATTTTTCTCTTAACTAATAGTTTATACTTTTTTTTATTAATGTTGGTAATACAATATAATTGGCAATATAAATCATGAATTTAACAGCTCTGAACTAAAAATTATTATTTCATTTCACTGAGCCAGAAATATATATAACAGAACCAAGATTTTACGTTCTTTTTCGGACTAGCGTTACAAAATGTACCAAACGATAATACTTGAAATCGGTAAAAAAGAATGTAAAACTATTTTTCAAAAATTGACGCTTACGAGATAAACTATTAAAAAAATTAATGTAATCATGACTTGCTTTTCGACACAAATTTCAGCAATAATTCTCTCAGTACTTACTATTATTTACAAACTTGCTTTTTCTTTTACATTCGCAAATAAATATTCTTTCAGAGTTTTTACGATTTAAAAATCTTGACCAGGTGTGGGTATATCATCCGAAACATCAGCAATACGACTCAAACGATGTCTTGAAGATTTTTATAGTAATGGAGAATGGCCTTATGCCGTCTCCTGCAATTAGGGTCATCTGGGTCGTAGTTAGAGGAGGACCATATAAGGGGGTTGGAGTGTCCAGTGCTCTTAAGGAAATACTTAAGAGATCTATTTTTGTATAAGTCAAGGAAGCTAGGCGTACAGGTGTCATTATGGGTATTTTTGTTTCTGAAATACCAGGGTGAATTTGTGATATTGCGGAGGGTTTGGTTATAAGCACTTTGTAAGAGATTAAGATTTGTCTTTGCAGCCCCCCCCCCTCGAAGGTGGGTGCTGCATATGTTAATAGGGAAGTGCGAAGCATTTTAAAAATTAAAATTCCGTTATTAGTGCTGAGGGAGTTCTTTTTTAGAATAGGATAAAGTGCACATTTTGCTGCTGTGAATTTGTTTTTAACATTTCTAAAATGATATTTGAATGTCAGGGTTTTATCCACAATGACACCTAAGTACGTGGCCTTCGTTTCCCATTTGAGAGAGAAGTTGTTATCAATGATAACATCCTTCTTGTAGCTCCTTTTTCTGGTGAATAGCACCGCCTGAGTTTTGTTATAACGAATACTAAACAAAGACTTCTAATGATTCAATATATATCAACAAGGAATCTTACCTTGTTTCGGCTTCTTGTTGCCTTCACCTAGTATTCTCTTCCAAAGGTGTTCTCCCTGTGGAGTGGCAACCCTGTAGTAGCTTAAAACATTATTGATCGGAAAATTAGTGACTATTCTCTTTTTTCCAGTGAAATGAACTTATATTAAATTAATATAACTATAATTTAAAGCATAAAATATCTATCAACATGTGTAGTTAATTAAAATATGCAAGTATCAATGCAATTTTTTAAATTTGAGCAAATTCAGTACTTTATTCATCATCACAATACAATTTGTGCTGTCTGAACATAGCATAACAGAACATTAGTTACAGTCAACCTATTTCGAATTTTAGAATGTACAAATGAAAAATTTGAAAACACTCTTTCAGACTACTAGAACGACATGAGTGTAAATGAGACGTTAATTCACAAAATTCTCTGGAAATTTCACAAGAATTTTGCACACTACGCCACCATTTACTAGCATCATTGAGGTCAAAAACTTTCAATCGTTTAAAAATTATTACCCTTATATTAATTAATATTTTAAAAATAATTTTCTCATGTAATGTATCAAAATTATTATTCCTTATGATTGAATTAAATTTGATTCAAGTATTTTGTAGTAATATTTAACCAACAATTCAGAAAATTTGTTTTTTTGCCGGTTTTAACCATTAAGTCGGTTTTTACCAGTTTAAGTCGGTTTTTACCAGTTTAAGTCGGTTTTTGCCAGTTTAAGTCGGTTTTTACCAGTTTAAGTCGGTTTTTACCAGCTTAAGTCAGCTTTTACCAGTTAAAGTTGGTTTTTACCAGCTTAAGTCAGCTTTTATCAGTTAAAGTTGGTTTTTACTACTTTCATGACAAAAAACCCTTTTTGCTGGCAAAAACTCCAACCCAGCTTAGCGATAATTTAGGAGTAGATTACAATACAGAAATATTCAAAGCGTTATAAACCCAGAATCATTATAATGGCTGCCACAAGCATGCAGTTAAAAATGTGCAATCACACTTAATCTTGTGTATTGAAAACAGATTATATGAAACGCTAATACGTATGTATCAATAAAACCGATGATATTTCTTTTTTCGTGTTGGCACCAGTTTTCATTTTTAATTGATAGGCTTCGGAGAGCAAGAGCACATATTGAGCATCATGTGGCTTATCTATATTATATAAAACGCTAATACGTT
>NC_092211.1:18901556-19002380 GCF_043381705.1 Parasteatoda tepidariorum
AACTTTTCAAAAAATAGCACTAAGGATTTAAACAAATAAGGATTTCGATGTAAATAATATTTACACGGGTTAACCAACATTTAACAAATTTAATTAAACAAAATAAGTACAAAAGTAACGTATTGGACACGATCAAAAGCATTTGGAACACTAATAGAATGAAATGTTTATAAACAGCGTTGGATGCAAAGAAAACTAATAATGTAGTTTATATAATTCCACAAATGATGACACCTTAATCTGACCTTGACTGACACCTTAATCATAATACACTGATGTGCATTAATCATTTTATGCTAAAAACACCTCTTAACTTTATATACATTGGCATGCATGAAAAAAGTACTGCCGTACTTTAATACTATGTTAAAGTTAACTAAATGCCTGACGTACACAACACTATGATGTAGAAATGTATATTAATTTAACTACACTGATGTGCTAAAGTTTTTTTAAAACTAGCTAGATTCACTGACGTGCACTTAACCCTTCAATGTACTAATGTACCCTAATTTATATGCACCGGCGTGCTATTGTTTTTTTATATTCAATTGCACCTGGTGTGCACATAACTCTTCAATGCACTGATGCACCTTAATTTATATGAAACTGGAATGCTAATCCTTTTTTTTAATATTTAATTGCACTGACGGGCATACTGCATCTTCGATGTACAGATTTGGGTACATTAATTTTACTGCACTCCCGTGCTAACACAACCTCTCACGCTTTGATATGCTTCTTACTTCAAAACACAGAATATTTCGCATAAGAACGCGTATCCCCCCCTCCCCCTACACTGCTCCCTTAACCCTGGGGGTACGCGTACCACAGTTTGGGAAACACTGGTGTACGTGAACTCAAAAATAAGGATTTACTGAATGAATTTTGATTTTATGAAAAAAACGGATTTCTAGACGATAACTCTATTACCAATATTTCAACTAAATTAATAATTTAAAATTTGTAGTAAAACGAAAGGTGATTTCACAAAATTTTAGAGTAGTAAACTATGAAGTTTCAAAAGCTGAAAGAATTTTCCAAAATATCAAAATGCAAAAAGGTTATTAGTAAATGACACTCCCGTAGAAAAAGCATTAGCTGCTTACCCCTAAAACTTTCTTGTAATCTTAGCTTCCCTCCATGAAGAGAGAGCTTTAGTTTAATAAAATACATGATGCTACCAATCAGGTGGATGACACTGATTAAGATTTGATACGAAAAATATTAAAACAATTATATTTCAATAAAACCGGTAGTCAAATCATAATTTATATTAAGTAGTGGGCGATATTTTCTGAGATTTTTCGTTTCATTAAATGCAATATTTGACTCCATGAAATGATGCTAGATATTTTTAAAACCCATATATTATCTTCTACTCCCGCATTCCACTTAAGTTTTTGGGAGTTAAGTGGAAAGTAAGTATTANATAGCTGGGGCGTCAGCTGAAGTAGTCGGCGTTTCAGGCGTAATTTGTTGAGGTACCGGAATTGAATTGGCCGAATAATATGGTCTTATAGCTCCTTCGGGCACTTTAAAATCGCTGAGCGTGCAATAACTTCCTCTTTTGGACCAGCAATGGAAGTGTCCATATTCATCTTCAAAAATTTCACCCGGCTTAGCATCTGGCTTTATGTAGTTGGGATATATCACCGGTATTACAATTCTCTTGATGAGCGTGTGAGTAATCTTGCCGCCACGTCCACAGCGCCGAGATAACATTTTTGCAGTAATTAAAATGAAATGGTCAAATCTAAACTTTACCTCCTTTGCTACATCCAAACATAATTACAAGAGAATGAAATACGTATCACTCACTCGAAAAGGAAAATGGTCGATCAGCAGTCAGCATGAAATGGTCCGAAATCTTGAATGCAAGGTCCATGAATCCCGGTCGATGAGCGAATGACAATAGTTGAAGTACTCAAGTCAAAGCCAGTAAGTGAGGACTCAGTTGACTTCTTGACATCTAATGACCTCCACAATCGACTGACATCCTTTCGCTTGACCTGTACTCGGCTCCAACTGCCATTGGCACTGAGTATGATTTGATACGAAAAATCTTAAAACAATTATATTTCAAAAAACGTGGTAGTCAAATCATAATTTATATTAAGTAGTGGGCGATATTTTCTGAGATTTTTCGTTTCATTAAATGCATCATTTGCCTCCATGAAATGATGCTAGATATTTTTTAAACCCATATATTATCTTCTACTCCCGCATTCCACTTAAGTTTTTGGGAGTTAAGTGTAAAGTAAGTATTACTACACAGCTTTGGGAGAATAATTTCATATGGTATGAAAAGTAACGCCCACTACAACATAAATTTTACTTGGAAGTTATTCAGCTTTTCAATGAGTACTTCAAAGTGATGTTTTAATTCGTTATTAATCTATTAAAACATCTTCAAAAAGCGGAGCAGTTGGCATCTCTGTATATATAAAATAAGCTACTATTATGTAGAAATTGAGAAATTTTGAAAATTAATCAACTCAAAAATCCCGAAAGTTCATCGAATTTGGAATTCAAGAAAGTTTTCGTGACATTCTGGCTTAAACGCATAAAATTTTAAAAATTTTTTACTTGTAAAGCATTGTTGCTAGTAACACATCAATATTATAATTCATTTTATAAAAAATTCTTCTCCTTATTGAGGATCCCTATAATTTTACTTTGTGTGAACCGTTGCGANTCAAAGCAATCGGATGATTGCTTTTTGGTGCGTCGATTTTTTTTTGTTATAGAGTGTACATTCAGGTCCATTGCACACAGGATAGTTTAACGTGTTTTTTTCTCTTGTGATCGTAGCTTCTCTCCTAGTTTTAGAAGAGAGAGCTTTAAACTAATGTTTTAATGTAATAACCAAGAAGATTTATATATATTTTATACGAAGCATATTAAAACAATTATATTTTAAAAAAAGTGGTAGTAAAATCATAATTTATATTAAATAATCGAAGATATTTTCTGAGAGGCTTCGTTACAGTAATTGCAAAATTGGACTCCACGAAATGATGCTAGATATCTTTTATTGCCATATATTATCTTCTACTCCCGCATTCTACTTAAGTTTTTAGGAGTTAAGTGGAAAGTAAGTATTACTACACAGCTTGGGGAGAATAATTTCATATTCTATGAAAAGTAACGCCCACTGCAACACAAATTTTACTTGGAAGTTATTCAGCTTTTCAATGTGATGTTTTAATTCGTTATTAATCTATTAAAACATCTTCAAAAAGCGGAGCAGTTGGCATCTCTGTATATATAAAATAAGCTATTATGTAGAAATTGAGAAATTTTGAAAATTAATCAACTCAAAAATCCCGAAAGTTCATCGAATTTGGAAATCACGAAAATTTTAGTGACATTCTGGCTTAAACGCATAAAATTTTCAAATTTTTTACTGGAAAAGCATTATTGCTAGTAACACATCAATATTATAAATTATTTTTAAAAGAAATTCTTTCCCTTATTGAGTATCTCTATAATTTTAGTTTATGTGAACCGTTGCGAACATTTTACGAACAATTCCCCTCCTCGGAGTAAATAGCAAAGGGCTAAATTTCTGGAACATGCTGACGGAAAACATACTGCTGCCATCTATTAGCTATTTCTGATTTTAAATTATTGATGTCTCTCTTTAAAAAAAAAAAAAAAAAAAAAAAAAAAAAAAAAAANAAAAAAAAAAAAAAAAAAAATTAGATGTGGGGAAACAGACATCAGATATGATTCGGAAGATTCATAACAGTAAAAGTTCGACGTTTTTACTCTACTACAAAGTAAGTATTTTGAAAAAACTCAAAATTTGTTTTGTTTTTCTGAATATGCGATAGTTTATCCTTCGAAAGTAAATCTTGCGAATTTATTAATTATTGTTGTTAGTCAGTTCTCAATAAGTGAAAGCATAAAGCAGATCTGAACTTTAAGCAGGTGCAAATAATTTGAATGGATTTTTTTTGTTTTAATATTTATCAGGATACTAGACATCTAGTTCTCATTCCGAATTTTTTTTCTTCTTCGGAATGAGAGCGTGCGATACCAAATTGAAGATTATCACAAATAGAAACTATTTATTTCAAAGATGAAAGAGTTCTGACATGCGAATTGTGGAATTCTATACTTATATAACTTCACTTTTCAGAAGCTAAGTGTGCGAGACTAACTTAGTGATTGACATATATATTAAATAATTACTTCAAATTATTTAGAATCCTGCAGTGCAGATCGCTGATACTTTAAAAATTCTTTTTAATTATTATTTTTTCGTTATTATATAGAGTAAACAGTTTTAAGTTCCCTTACCAGATTTTACTACCAAAAACAGAAATGGAGCAGCTCTCTAAATAATCGGAATAATTAATACTTTCAAAGCGAATTCCTTTTTGTTATCATAAGAAAAATTATTTAAATTATTAGTGTTCGCGTAATAGATTAATTTCTGTGGTCTTAACATATTTCCGTTGTTACTATTAATATAATTGTCTAAACAAATTTGAATTTAAAGTCTTTAAATTATAACTGACTATTTTAATATCAAACTAAATGTGGCTTGTTTAAAAATTAGTTGTGGGTGCCTATTTTTTTTCTATAAATTTTTATAAAGTATTCTTAAAAATGATATTTGTCTTTAGAGAATAATTGTGTGAGAAAAAATAAACATATTTTTAACCAATTTTTATGTGGGAAAATTGCTAGTGCTGAAATCTTTTGACGATTTTCTGTAAGCTATACAGCATCGATATTCACAAAGAGAACACCACTGTGATAAAATTTTAAAATACGGAAAATATCTAGTGATATTTCTTCTAAAATTTAGGATTTTTTAATGCCGTATTAATATAATTGTCATAACAAATTTGAATTTAAAGTCTTTAAATTATAACTGAATATTTTAATATTAAACTAAATATGGCTTATTAAAAAATTAGTTGTGGGTGCATATTTTTTTTTTCTATAAATTTTTATAAAGTATTCTTAAAAATGATATTTGTCATTAAACAATTATTGTGTAAGAAAAAATAAGCATATTTTTCACCAATTTTTATGTGGGAAAATCGTTAGTGCTGCCATCTTTTGAAGATTTGCTGTAAGCTATAAAGCATCGATATTCACAAAGAGAACACCACTATGATAAAATTTTAAATGAGGAAAATATCTAGTGATATTTCTTCTAAAAATTAAGATTTTTTACTGCCGTTTTTAATTTTGGTTTTGTTGCAAATATTTTTGGTATTTTTTGCTTGTTACATCTGTTGTGTAAGTTTTTCAATAATTATCGTTTGCTATGTTATTCAAGAATGCTATGTTATTGTTTGCTATGTTATTCATAAATTAATACTATTGAAATAAATCTTCTAAAGCTGAAGTTTTTTTTTCTTATACTGGATTGGCATTTAGCCCGGAAGAAAGCTATTTTTTCTAGGGCAATGAGTGATATTTTTATTGTAAATAAATATTATACATGATAGAAAATAATTATACGAAGAATTAGAATCAAATACTTCCCAAAATGAAGCAATTAAAACGTAAGACCATTAGCTTTCAAAAATTAATGTTTATTTTCCTTTATTTATTCATTTAATTTTATTTTAAGGTGAATCATTGTGAAAAAATAAACGAATGACACGTTTATAAATTACATTTTTGCTCAATGTTAGCAAAAATATTTGGACAGTAAATAATTAACTCTCTTGTTGCTTGCAAATTTGAATTGAATAAAATTTTACAGTTAAAATAAACACTATTTGATTTATATAAAAACGGGTGACAAATTTTTCATTACAGTGTTTCTTCCCCCCCTTCTTCTTGTTTTTAATAGCAGCTTTTCTGTTAGTCTAAGTCATACGATCTACGCGTATGTTCATCAAAATAAAATATACAAAACTAATATTTTTTTCAATAAAAAAAATTTTTTTTTTAAAAATTCACTGCTTGCGCTTTTTATTTTTATAATGCGAAAACTATATGATGAAAATATTGAAAATTTTGCACATTTTTTAAAGAGATTCTGATAGGAAAATATTATTGAAGCAGGCATAAATTATTTTAAGCTAAAATTCAGGATTTTTTTAATCACATTAATCAGTTGAACGAAAACTATGAGCACGTGTTGTGCATTAAGATGAAAGTTTTTTTCTGCATAGCACGTACTCCTATGGCACACGATGTGAAATATGTCATGTTAAATTTGCAACTACTTTTTGAGTTATTAATTAGTTTTCATTAAAAAAATTACAACCATTTTTATATAATCACAGGAAAAAATAATCACTGCTATCACAGATCAACTGCTATTAAAAATACAAAAATGGCACTTTCTCTCTTACAAAAGATACGTAAACCGATAAAAAGAAATTTTATGTAGTTGTTTGGGGCTACCAAAATGTTTTAAAAAATTTTCTAGGCTTCTAACCTTTCCTACTACCCCTCACAGTTTTTTTTCTTCTTTTTTGTAACTTGGAAAGAATGTAATTTACTCTGTAACGTAGGTGAGACATTGAGAAAAGTTTTGAGAAATTATCTTAAGCTTTCAAAACTAGATGGCGCTAGTCTCAAAAATGAATATAGAGCTAATGTTTTTCATTCCCTTTCTTCTATCACTCTTCTAAACGAAATTATTTCTTACCATCAGAGATTAGATTTATTCAAAGTCGAAAAATAATTAATACAATATTACAATCAACTCCTAAAAGAGAAATATTAGACTGCTTAATTCTAACTTTAGTATATATTTAGAATATATTTTTTTATTTATATTTTTTCAATTAACTTGTGTGTGCGCGCATAACTGTTTCCAACGTTACTGTCTAATTTGCTTAATAATTTATTTTCAAGCTTTATAACAGTATACAATAAATTTCATACTTTTAAGTATTTGTTGCTAATACTTTAAATATATAATTTGTGAATACTTATTTTTTAAATTCTAATTCCCAGGTTTTCCGGTAATCGGAAATATTTTTGTGAAACTAAAATGTCAAAAATGTTATAAAAATATCAACTGATTCCCCCGAAATCTAATTATTCGATTTCAATATTTGTTGTATTGAAGATGCAGGTAATCAGATTCTATAGAATTAGAATTTTCAGGAATTAGGCGTTTGATTTTTCCTCTTTCTTTTTATAAGATACGAAGTTCAATTTCAAGACAAAAATGGAAAGAACTTTTGAAGCCTAAGAAAATTGGAAAAATTGAGATAATCAGAAAATGAGTAAATAAAGAAATAAATATTGTTATAAGATCAGTTTCCTGAAACACGCGATTGATGCATGTTTTTATACATTTCCAAGCATTCAAATGTTTATTTAACAAAGGCAAAATTATAGTAGATTAATATTTCTAGCTATTCTAAGATAAAATGTTATTAAATTAATAACTAATGACTCTTATATCCATCTTACATTATAGGTAAAATTTTCGATTTGCATTTTGTTGATTTTTGTTCGTAACTTTCTTCCTTTCTTCTTTTTTTTTTTTTTTTTTTTTTTTTTTTTTTTTTTTTTTTTTTTTTTACGATTACTTTTGATGATAGCGTCTCATTCGATGGCACTAAACCTTTCAGATATAATCAAAAATAAAGGGATTGCTTTATAGTGTTCGATTATTTTTAGAACTTCGATTTTCAAAAATGTAAATCAAGAATCGGATACGATTAGTGGTTTTGTATAATTTATTTTAAACTGCAAATTTTTTCTAATAATTATTGCTTAAACTAATGAAAACCAATTTGAATTACGTTAAAAAAAATTTTTTTTAATGTAAATTTGGAAAAAAACAAAGATATTAATGCCCAAACAATATTAATCTGAAAACAGACGAATCTATAATACAAGCAGAATTGTATTGGTATAATTTTATATATATTTTATGTATGTGATTGGATGATGGCCTTGCATTATACCGATTTCGAAAGATACTATGAAATAGAGTAAATGTTCCAGGGCTCGAAAAACAGCCCGTCCTCGGCGGTCAAAAATTCCCCGCGGACAATGAATTTCTCGAATCTGACGTCCGCGCGGACGGCCATTTTCCCGTTAATGTTCGTGATACATTTTCAATTTTTGTTATCTTACAAGTTTTTGTTATCTTACAACTCCTCACTTCTAAAATGACCCTCTAATCTAGATATACAGCAACATACTGCGTATGGTGAAATTGATGTTTTCTCTGTCTGGGTGTACTGCAGCGGTTGAAAGGGGCTTNAAAATTAAATCAGTTTTAAGGGCATTTTTTGCACTTTTTAAGGGCATTAATTGAGATTTTTTAGGTCATCAAAATCTGGGCTCTACTAATAAATCTTATATCCATCTTACATTATGGGTAAAATTTTCGATTTGCATTTTGTAGATTTTTGTTCCTAACTTTCTTTCTTTCTTCTTCTTTTTTTTTTTTAACGATTACTTTAGATGATAGTGTCTCATTCTATAGCACTATACATTAAGATTATAATTAAAAATAAAAGGGTCGCTTTATAAGATTAGTAAAAATAGTGTATGACAATTTCCGGAACTTCGATTTTCAAAAACGTAAATCGAGAACCGGATACGATTTGTGATTTTCCATAATTTATTTTAAACTGCAAATTTTTTCGCTTTTTAGGAATTTTAAAATCTAATTTTATTATAGCTTTGGATTATGCTCAAAGAAATTTTGAGCGTAATTTTGGTAAAATCAAATATACTGACATAAAATCTAAAATCAGACGAATGTATAATACAAAATTTCCTTTCGAAAAATGCTGATTGTAGAATTGTATCAGTATAATTTTATAAAAAGAAAAAAAAAAAAGTTAGAGAATCACGTCTTATGCCTCAAATTGTGATTGGATGACGGCCTTGCATTTTACCAATTTCGAAAGATACTATCAAATAGAGTAAATGTATTATTTGTGAAAATTAAGTAAAAAAAGGGTTAAAAGCCTGTTTAGATTTCCACCCTCGTCACCACCTCTTCGACTGTTGAGTTCAATTTGGAAGGGAGAAGGTCTCTTAAAAACATTACCTTTTCACGCAACTGAATTTAATCATCAGAGGGGTGTAGACGAGCGGGCGAAATGTTAAATAAGCTTTTAAGCAACATTATTAAATTTTTCGAAATAAACTGATGACAGTATCTTTCTGCAATATATTAATTAACTATCTAGTATGCTTTAAAAATACTTTTGTTTTTACGAAATTTAAATTATGAGAATTTTTCAGCACTATTAAAATTGGTTTTCGGCAGTTATAGATCGATTTCGATAGATTTAGTTATACAGTTATACCGGGTTTTTTAGGTGTTTTCATAATAATAATAATAATAATTAATAATAATAATAAAACAATAATAATAATAATAAAATAATAATAATAAAATAATAATGATAATAATACATCTTTAACATTGGATGCATTTTTTCTCTCCAAAATATTGCACACGTATATATAGAGATTCGTGTATAGAGAATAAGAATTATTTAAAAAAATTACTCGATTGTTGCTTAAGGGATTAATAAAAGAATGGATTTTAACAATGAATATTTAAATTTTTTATGTTTAACTGGCTACATCTTGAGGAAAATATTGAACGATAATAATTCGTTTTTCTTCCGAATCCAGAACAAGAAATGTGGGGTCCGTTACCATAAATTCCCCAGGGATTTTGATGCGCCCCATGCTTCTTGCTCTTCTGTTGCGACGAATATAGAATTATTTTCTCCTTTTTATTCTAATTTTGTCTCCATTTAATTCCCAATCGAAATTTGACCACTTTACGACACAAACTAAAAGATTTAAAGCTAGAAAAAAATAATGAAACAAAAATTTTGAAAATTAAGTTTTTCAAATGAATTAAAAACGATAAAAAAAAATACTATTTTCTGTGCGAACCTGTAACACAAATTAGGGCCTATCATTTTTGAAATAAACGTTTACCCCAACCATAAATCCCCCGCTCGCGGGTCCGACGAGCGCCCCACGTTTTTCGTTTCTGTCGTGACAAATATAGTTTTACTTTTACTCTTTTATTTTAATTTTTACCTTCATTTCATCCGTAATCTAAATTTTTCCACTTTCCGACCTAAACTAACAAACATAAAACTAAAATGAAGAAAAAAGTAAATAAGTAAAGTAAGAAATAAATAAATAAATGAATAAATAAATAAACAAAAATCGTTTTTTTTTCTCTCTTTTTTTTTGTCGTGACTAATATAGAATTATTTTCCTCCTATTATAATAATTTTTATTTCCATTTTATTCCCAATAGAAAGTTGTCCACTTCACGAAATAAACTAAAAGACTTAAAGCTGAGGAGAAAAAAAATTGAAGAAAAATTTTGAAAATTACATTTTTTAAGTGGATAAAAAAGCGACTATTAACCATTAACATAAAATGTAGAGCCCATCATTTTTGTAATTAACCGTATCACCACCGTACATACAAAGGATTTTCGAAGGTGATGCGCTGTACGTTTTTCGTTTTAGGCGTGATAAAAATAGAATCATTTCGCTTTTTTAATCGAATTGAAAAAGGCAGCTTTTTAACCTTTAATTTTGTTTTCATTTTATTTTCATTTCTATTTAATATGTGTCTAAACTTCAGGAACAAACAGCAATAAGGCGCCACTGTTGCTAACATGACTTGCAATCTTTTACCATATCATATATCATTATTCTCGCTTCCAGCTCTTGTTGGGAGAAAAATTAAATGCCTGCATTAGGAAGCTACATTCAAATACATTTTTTAAAAAGTGTTGCCAAAGATACATATGCAAAATGAGATAAAGTGATAGCGGTATACAGTTAAAAAAAAATAAGGGCATTTGATACGATTCATATGTTTTTTTTTACTTGTGATTTCATTACGTTGGCGTATCGTTACGATAGCACTTTTTTTTTGTTTTATAAACAGAGTTTCTGTTCTTTGGAAAAATTTTCATTTGTAATAAGGAAAAAGACAAATATAAAATTCTGCTTTTCTTAATTTTTTTCCGGATAACTTTGATTAATTTTAATGAATGCAAAGTTTCCTAAATAAGTAAATAAATTAATAAAGGTAAAATGAACAAATAAAAGTAAAATGAATAAAAAAAAATTAAATTAATACATTACTGTTATGTGGCACCATAAATTCAATTATTTCTCCATCTAATGGCAACATTATAGTTATTATTCATTTTGCTTGGTTGTCCTAAGTAATTTTTTAAGTAGTGTTAAAAATTAGTTTTACGATAAGTAATTATTTAGATTCATTTTGTTAAGGTAGTCTTAAGTGATAGTTAAAGCATAGTTTTGAATAATTAGTTATGCGTTCAGTATTTATTTAGAATAATTGTGTATTTTTATAGAAATAAAAATTTAATTACGAAGTAATTATTTAGATTTATTTTCGATCCTGTCTAAAATGGCTGTAGAAATCTTAAACATAAACGGTGCTATGTAGCCCCATACTGACGCACGAGCAATGACATACATATGAGCCGTGGTTTCTCAAAGGATAGAGCGTTCGCCTTCCAATTAGGTGAACTGGGTTTGAGTCCCTGCGATGGCTGGTCGATTCGAATTCCGCACCTGGCTCGCACCGACCGCAGTACTGACGTAAGATATCTTCAGTGGTAAACGGATCATGGATTAGACTCCCCTTCCCTTCAGGCTAACAGTGGGAGGTTTTCGTGGTTTTCTTCTCTATGTGACGTAATTGTGGATTATTTCCATCAAAAAGTCCTCCACGAAGGCAAAGTTCTCCCAATACTCGATCCAGGAGTTCGCTTGTCTTCTGGATTGGGTTCTAAATTACAAGGTTATGGAGTTGAACATTAGTAGTCGTAAACCCTCATTTGGATCGGCTGTTTTAAGATAAAGTAAAATAGCATACAAATATATTATACGATGCTGAAGTTATAGCTCGAGATATTCGCGAGGAAAAAAAAATCTCAAGTCAGAGCTGGAAATACTTTTAATGCTTCCGCTACTTACTATGCTGAAATGTTCAGAGCTCAAAATTTCGGTGGTTTGTGTGATGCAATTTTTTGGCTTCCGGTCAGATTTTAAATTATTACTGAAATTCAATACACAAAGAACTTTGACAATATCGTGGATATCTTTTGAAAATAGTTAAAATTAAAGTAAAAATTAAAAATAGTTCCGTGCTAGCAAAGACGCAGGTTACAGCTAGACGATGAAAGAATTTGTAACTATATTTTTTAACCTCTTCACTACTGAAGTATAAACAAAACAGAAAAAAAATATTTACAGTTCCGAATTTCTGTTTTACTACTACAAGTCATAATAAGATAAACAAAATATAAATTATACTGCTAGGGGCTAATAACTTTCAGATACACATACGTGGAGCTCGTGTTTTAACTAAGAAAAAGAATATAAATATTTTAAATATTAAATTGCCTCTAAAGTAGGAATAAACATGCATATTGTTATATTATAGTCTATTTAAATACGATGATGAATAGATTTAATAATTATTTAGAAAAAGAAAATTTAAAAAATATCAAGTTTTACAAAGTACAGTGCAATACTTCATTAAATCTCTTTTTCAAAACTATTTTAATTATGCAAACCATCCAAAATAAATTAAAACGAATTATTGAAAATAATCTAGCATTAATTATATTAAAATATTTAATTCTTTGGAGTGAAATTTCAAAATTTTGAAAAAAAGAACACAAGAAGTTAAAATTATTAAATGTATGTATGTAATATAAAACAATGAATATATAAATGTAATATAAAACAATGAATTCATCATCATCATAGTTGACAGACAGCTCAATGTAGGCCAATGCCTTCCTCTGAAGATTACCCTATAACCTCTTCCGATTTAAAACAATTAATAAATATGCACATAAATTTTTTTCAAAATAGATATAAAATTAAAAAATCATAGTTCTATGATAAAACTCATAATTCTACTCTTCAGTTTTTTATTTTTTACCAAATATGTTGAGAACTATAATTCTTTAGAACTGATTGAGAACTATAATTCTTGGAAACAAAATTAAGTATTTTATCAGTAGCAATTAAACTTAAGAACGCATGAGGTAATGTATCTGGAACGTTTGTAGTATGTTTAAAATTACTTTTATAATAAATGCAGCTATAATTTTATAAGTAAATTTACCTTTTTTTACTAGAAAATGTATGCAGCTTGATAGCGTAACACTGGATAATGTTTTGCTCCATTCTTGTTTTCCATGCAGATTTTTTTATGGTTAAGTTTTGTAAAATAATTAGTAGATACTGGTTTACAAGATAAAGGTGTATCAATTGCTATTTTAATTGCGTCTACTGTTTATGAATTTAAAACCTGCTTTGTGTTTCTTAAGTATTTCAAAAGGTGATTTTCTATTTAACGCATTTTCCATATAACTAACTTTTTATCAAGATTTAGCGACTTCGTTAAATATAGGTCCGACAGTATTTTCATAGTATATGCCACAGTACATTTCACATTCCAAATAATCTCTTACAATCCTCATAATTATTATTTTACATCTTGCATTTAAATCTTTTTCATTCATCAAGTTTCCATTTTTAAATCAACGCTTTAATTATCACTAAAAAACTAACACTTAATTATAACATATATACCGCTTTTGGGCGGAAATTCCCGCTGTAACCATATTGTTTTTTACCGCTTAAGTACCATTAAAATCTAGACGCGCTCCCTAAGTGGTCCTTTACTGGAAATCATGGTAGTGGCATGCAGGTTAAAACAACAAAAACCTGTGGCTTTCTCGGCATTTTACATCATGCCATAGTATCATTAGACATCAAAGCGAAAAGCCGGCACTTTCCGTCCAATATCGGAAATGGGATACAATTATTATAGCCCAAGTTTTTTTTATAGTTTTAATTGTATGTGGTTTTTATTAGATATGTTGCTGATATATAGTAGGCAAAATGAACTCTCTACCTGTGAAGACGGTACTTTCTTTTTCCAATGACTTTTTCAACTTTATATTATGACTAATAACTGCACTGTAAAAAATTCCGGATCAAATTGCCGTGAAAAGTATTGGATCTAAATTATGGTACTTTGGATTCATCATCCATAAAATCCCTTTCTATAGTAAAATTGCACCGTAATTTTTACAGCAATATTTATTTATTACGGTATATAAATGAATATTTATTGAGTGATTTTACGGTAATCATTACTGTAAAAATTACTGTACATCAGATTTTTTTCCGTATCATGTTTCGATAAAAATGGAATTTACAGTAAAAAATACCGGCACTCTAGTGCCGGTATTTTTTACCGTAATTTGATCCGGAATTTTTTACAGTGTAGCAGTCTGACTGATTTAATGTGAATAAATCAGTCGGTTGTCAAATGATTTAATGTGAATAATGGAGGGAGGAGTACACCTCAAATATCTTTTGAGTTAGAACACAAAGTACTGAAATGTATTTTGATGGTTCGTGAGATAGACCTTAAATATGCTAATTAAGGTTTCTCTTCATAAAAAAGATTCTTCTTTCTCCAAATTATCTTGTGGAAAATTTTATGAATTCAATTTCCTAATTTATTCAGTTGCTAATTAGTATTTTTTGTTTCATTCTATGCAGTAAAATGTGTCCTATTGAAATTAGTTTCTAATTTTTAGATTTCCAGGTCTTAAGTGCTGTTAAAACTTTTTCATATTTCAAAAGTTTTCGAAGTTTAAGTTTTAAAAATACTTAAAATGTGAAAATTTTTTTCAATAGGACACATTTCAATGAATTGAGTGGATAAAAAAAATATTTCAAAATATTAATTAGTAACTAAATAAGTAAGGAAATTGAATTCATAAAATTTACCAGTTGGTAATCTATGAGGAAGAAAATGTATTTTTTTTAATGGATACATAGGGGTCATCTTATCATTATTTTGGATTTTTGGTAGAGATTTTTTTATTTTCTTTTACGCGTGTGTAGTCATTTTAAACAAACTTTTTATGATAAACAAGCTTTTAAAAGCATTAAGGTATCCGTCTAGTTTTGACAACTTTTTGTTTTTAAATATTCATATAAAATTTAAAAAAGAACAAACTAGTTTATTAGTTTTATTATGTATAAAAACTTACAAAACTAGCAGAAAAATAAGCAGTATTATTTTTGAAATGTCCATTTTTAAACAAAAGTAAGGCATATTTTAGCATACATTCTAAACACTGAAAAAAAATTTTTTATCACCTGAAACAAAAAAACCTTTTAGGATTTTATTTAGAAAGCTATCAACTATGTTTTGAAATACTACTAAACTATTATCTTAAAAGCAAGTGCATGAAATATTGAGTTAGGGATCAATATAAGTAAAAAAGCAAATTTTTAAAAATTTCCGTACTTATCTTTGCGAAAAAACATGCATAAAAATGAAATTCTTTTTTCTTTTAGTCTGTGGTTCAAAACACGTTAACTATAATCATTAAAACTCTCATGGAAAAACTGTAGACAATTATATTATAAACAAAAAGAGATATCGTGTCTAAGGTGGTGTAATATGGGACAAAATCTGATTTTGAGATAAACGTATTTAGAGATTTAAAATCATTAGTCTATCCACTGTTATCACCTTGAACAAAAACTGCTATAACTTTGTGTAAACAATTAGAGTACAAACAAAAGTGGAATATTTTAAGAAAGCTATGAGTTCAAGAATTCTAAATTTTCGTTTTTGCCCAAAAACATGTTTTTGCACTAGTCAGATATCTTAAAAGCATTAAGGTTTCAGACTAAGAGTCAGAGAGACTTATTCAGAAGTTGCCTTGTCTACGTTGGGTTCAAAATAGCAAGACTGCGGAGTTGAACACTAATTGTTGTAAACTCAGAATTGATTCGACTGTTCAACGTAGGTTATAGATTAAAGAAAATGACTCACTATATGATTGGGAATGTAAGGTATACAAACAGGTTTTTGATTGTAACCCTAAGGGCAATAGAAAAAGAGGAAGACCAGAAAAATACTTGGCGCATGACGTGTCTGCGTGAATTGAAAACAATAAGAAAGACATGGAGAGAGGCAAAATATTTAGACAGAGTGAAATGGAGAGCTACTATCGAAACCATATAACTACGATTCAGAGGGAAGAGCTATTCGGGTGATATGTATGTACTAGTGGGCTGCGCCCCTTGTTCGCTAACGCTCGCCAACCCCCGAAAATTGCTACGCAATCTAATATGGTTTGCTTCGCAAACCAAGCTTGCTTCGCTCGCTACTAACTTAGGTACATTGCAAATGCACGAAATTTTAAGAATTCAAAACAATCATTCAAATCTATGTAACAACTTTAAAAAAAAAATTACATCTTTTTAGTAAATACTAAGTCATTAAAATAAATTTGAATTCAAATAAATGACATGTAATTTGTTAAACCTATTAGAAATGTGCTATAGTATAAAATCTTAAAGCGTAACAGCACGACTGAGACTCATTTTTCAATGAATAACTAATAACAATAATAAAACAAATAAATTCGTGATATAAATCAAAAATAGTCAAATAAATTCGTAAGATATAAATTCGTGAANGTAAGTTATAATGAAAGACATTTTTAGCGGCAATCATTGGTCGATTTTCTAGCGTTGCCATTCGGGGAGTTGTAATAGGTCTTTGTTTTGTCGCCGTGTAAGAGAAATATATATATAGATTACTCAGGAACTATTCGAGCCGAACTATATTCTAACCCAACATTTCGAAAATAAAGATATCCATTTACAAAATTCGTTCAAAATCAATACGAATGTGAAACTGATAATAAACATTTGTTATGATAAGCATAATTACTAAAAATTCTTCCTACCGACAAAACAAACGAGAAAATTTTCAAGAATATCTGAGCAAAACTAATTCCAGTGTTTGGTACTTTTAATATTTGATGCTATTCTTCAACCAGAGAGCCCCTTGAAGAATATAAAAAGGCACCCTTTTTCAAAAGCCACATACAATACTGAAGGAAATCACGCGAGATCTCGCGGTACAACAACGCGGTACTAGAGTGGAGAGTGTTTGTGCAATTTTCTTTGAAACTGAAGTAGAGACGCGTGTTAGAGGGAAAAGGAGATGCCCTCCAGTCACGTTCTGCTAGGGCACGTGCCCCACTTCAAGAAAGGAAGAATCCTTTCACTACTGCATGGTTCGAAAGTGAAAGTAAAAAAGGTTTTTAC
Organism: Parasteatoda tepidariorum; assembly: GCF_043381705.1. Lineage (NCBI taxonomy): Eukaryota > Metazoa > Arthropoda > Arachnida > Araneae > Theridiidae > Parasteatoda > Parasteatoda tepidariorum. Next base: position 18,918,704 of record NC_092211.1, read on the forward strand.
ATCCATTTCATTTGAAGAATTAAACAACAAAGATCAATTATTATCGTGGTTTTGATTTTAGTTCCATATTTTGTTTTAAATAATAAGCAAAAATGAGTTACTTGTTCTTTGAATTATAATTAAAATGGAGATGAAATTCTTTTAAGAATGGATTCCATGTTTAAAATTCGAGACTTTCTATTTGTTTGCTTGATGGATAGGGTGTGGATCTATTGGATCCATATCCTATTCCTATCTATCTAAAGCAATGATCTATTGGATAAATGAATCTATTTTTCAACTAGTAATAAACCAGCGTTTTCTTCTTTTCAATTCAAACACAAAGTAAGACATGTGTACTTTGTTTTCCTATGTTTGAGCTTTGAGTCATAAATTTAAAATATTCTTTTATTTTTTTATCCCACAGTAGTTATTTTTTTATATTTCAAAACAGTTGAGACAGTTGTATGAAAATCGGAATGCACAAATTTTAGTTTGTAATTTTTCTTTTGGGAATACGTAAAACATTTTTAGATTTCATTCTTTTTCAAATAATAAAAAAAAAAAAAAAAAACATAAATTTTTAATTTTTGTAATTATTAAACTTTTTTAAACATTAAATTATAAACATTTTTAAAAACTATAAATGCCGGGCACTTAGTTAAAATTCAACAAGTTAAAGTACGGACATTTTTATTCAAAATAAACCAAAAAAGTATAATATCGAAGAGAAATGTTTTTAATTAAATAACAATTTCGAAACATTAAAAAATTATTATTTTTAAATAGCCATGGAAGAAATTATTAGTGCATTAAGTACTTTTTTTATACTTTTTATGTCTTATATAATATTAAAATAAGTAAAACAATGCAAGCATTTAAATTAATAATTCCTTGAAACTGAAGTGGAAATATATACGTGACAATATAAAAGTTTCATTTGCTTGAAAAATTATTAAGTTGGAAAAAATCAATATGTCTCGTGCTCTTAAAAATAGGAGTCCATTCTCAAGACTTGCCACGAGGAAAACTAAATAGATTAAAAACAGAAAACGTAATATTATTAACGAAAATAATGCTGCATTAGTTTCCCGTAAGTACAGTATTTTTAGTTTTTTTTTCTTCATCTTTATTTATTTCCCCTTTTTTCTTTGAAGGTGACATTATGACATCATTCCACTGTTTCAAATCTGTATTTTTTTCCTTGTTTACGCTTGGCGCATCTTGAGAATGGGCGCCTATTTTTAAGCACTTAAAACATTCTTTTTTCAATTTAAATTGAACATGAATTTAATTGAAGCAAATGAAATTTTTCTGTTATTAAGTATTTTATTAATTTTTTTTACATTATAAATTTTTAGAAAATATTTCAAATCTTCTATATATCGTACGGTTTATATAGATTATACCGTTTTAAACAAAAACAATACAATCATTTCAATACGAACTAAGTTTAATTCTGCTATGGTTTTAATTTCCGAGCGTATATACGTGCATTTAAAAATTTACCTAAATATATATAAAACCAGGTAACGATCACGTGTTCTATTTTTGGTTGATTCAAAATTTTTTTACTGTCTAGAAAGAGCGCAAGACAGCTAGATTGAAATGTTGGTTGAATGTTTATTTATGCGTCAAAAGATAGCTCTTATTCTTTCATTTCTCATTGCTGTATGGCTGTTATTGTCACTCAGTTCAATGAAATACGTGAAATGAATATTTGGCGTGGGAATTCTTTTTATTTGGCATCATTTCTTTTTACCAGCCAAACACCGACAGTGATTTTCTTTCTTTTGGTGGGTATCCTTTTTTTCTTTTTTCGAACATTCAGCCTTCAAATACTGACAACCGGCGCGTTAAGTTTAGTGGCAGCTGAAAATCGTGTTGTGTGAAATGCGATACATAAAAGCAATGGAATTTTTTTTCTTGCAGAAAAAAATATCATTCACCAAAATGTCAACCCCCGTTTAACTCTTTTTTTTTTCCTTCTCCTATATCTTGGCTGCCATCGAAAGACGATTCTTTTAGTTGTCGCACAAAGAACCCTTTATGGCCAAAGTAGAAATCAAACAAACTATTTTATGATGGATATGAATTTCACGTGATGTACGACGTTGTAAAACGCAGAGTTATATCATGGAATCTAAAAGGATTGCATTATGGAAAAACACTCATAAATACAAAAGAATTTTATTGATTTTTTCTCGTTTTAACAGGTCATCATAACATATAACACACGGCGAAAAAAATTCTAAGAAATTTACTATATAGCCTGGTAAGGGCACTTCTAGCACAAATACCATAATTCTGATAATCAAACCAACTAGTCTAGATCAGTGGTTCCCAAACTTTTTTGACCCATGGACCCCTTTTTATAGTCAAAACTTATCCACGGACCCCCAAGTGAAAATTGCATTGAGTACTGTATAAAAATTACAAATTAAAAAACAAAAAAAAAAACATTTTGTTGAAGAACTATTTATTGAAATTATATCTTAAGTTTAAAATAAAATTAAAAAAAAAAATAATGACTTTTATGAACGTGATGAGATTTTAAGAGTGTATTTATGTTCGGCTCAATGTTTGTGATCACTAATTTCTAATCATTTATTTATAGATTTTTTTTTTGTGATGAGTTTCATTACGGCACTGAAACTGAGAGAACAATATCCTCTTCCCAAGTTTTGTTTATGCAGAAAAAGTTTTGCAACAAACACAGTTTTACGATTTTAATTCTGATTAAATTTAATTGTTCATCTTGTAGTTTCAAATTAGTTTCGTTAAGTTTGGTAAATGTACTAAAAATAAATTCGCTGTAGCTTGTTTTAAGTTAAGAGTTAAGTTTGTAGCTTGTTACCGACTATTGCCGGAGCACCGTCAGTAGCTACAGAAATGATATTAGTCAAGGGTATAGCTTTTAATTCAGTCAATAGCGTTTCAACTTTCGTATCGCTTTCCAAACATTAACAAATAGAAATTCTTGGTAAATTTTTTATTCTTTTACAAATTTTACATAAGCTAAAAGTAAAAGCTTCGTTTCCCGGATAAGTGACTCGTCAAGCTGTATAGAAAATTCATATATTTTTAAGTACTCACATAAAGAATTTTCTACGCACTGAGATATTTTGTCAATCCTTCTTTGTACATAATTATTACTCCGTGGAATTCTTTTTACAATGTTAAAAGTTGGTTTGTGCAACCCGGTGAGTATTATCTAACTTACAGCTAGTAAAATAAGTTCTTCAATAGTGTGAGTCTTTCCGGACTTAGCAATCATGTAATATATAGAAACATGCGAAACTATGAGAAAACATGCAATCCATCGTCACCTCGCTTAGATGTTGTCCCTATAAGCTGTTGCAGTGGCGGTGTTTTCAGATATTTTTCCTTGACTGTTTGAAAAATAGTTAAATCCTTATCTTTTTTGTCACTATGGAATTTTATCAATTGTTCGTAAAGCATGGAATATTTCATTGAATCACTTGTTATAGTTTTATTACATAGAAGACACATAGGTGAAGTATTATTTCCTGGTGAAGAAATAAAGACATACTTCAAATATTCCACACTGTATTTTCGGCGTTTTTTCTTCGACTCATTCATACTGTTATCTCTTAAAAAGGGAGCAAAAGATATAAGAAAATTTGTAAATCAACTGTTTAATTTGTAGCAAACTACTGTTAATAATTATAAGCACGCACCTTTATTTATAGTTTACTTAGGACGCAAAAATCGCTACTATTTTATTCATCTTAATTTCCGTAATAATAAAAACCAATCACAATTTTATTACTTTATATTAAACCTCACGCGGACCCCCTGACATTGTTCAGGGACCCCTAAATCAGTTTTTATTTTTCACGGACCCTCTGAATGGTACCACGGATCCCTGGGGGTTCATATGGACCACTTATGGAAACACTGGTCTGGATCATTTAGCGGAAGAATATTTCAATACCTGCATAATTTAATGTATGATCATTTCATGTTCAAAATTAACCAAGTCAATTCAATATATTGTTATTTCAATATCTAGATGAATCTAGATGATTTAACATTAGCACATTTCAATATCAAGATATATCTAGATCATTTGATATTAGGGTATTTCACGAGCAAGAGTAATCTAGATAATTTAATATCAAAATAAATCTAGATGATTTAATACCATAATATTGATGATTTATTATTGATGATGACTTAATATCATAATAAGATGATTTATTATCATAATATCATAATATAATATCATAATTAATAATAATCAAAATATCTTCTTATTAATAAGAACATATTTTGATCATTATTTAGAGATATGATATTATTTAGAGATAAAATCTACATAGTTTGATATCAAGCTATTTTAATATCGAAATCAAGTGCACGATAATTATTTTCCCTTCGTCATCAATGAAAGTTCTAAAGTTACATATGCGCTCATAATTAATAATAATCAAAATATCTTGTTATTAATAAGGAAATATTTTGATCATGCTTTGGAGATATGATATTATTTAGAGATAAAATCTACATAGTTTGATATCAAGCTATTTCAATATCGAAATCAAGTGCACGATAATTATTTTCCCTTCGTCATCAATGAAAGTTCTAAAGTTACATATGCGCTCATAATTAATAATAATCAAAATATCTTGTTATTAATAAGGAAATATTTTGATCTTCCTTTGGAGATATGATATTATTTAGAGATAAAATCTACATAGTTTGATATCAAGCTATTTTAATATCGGAATCAAGTGCACGAGAAATATTTTCCCATCGTCATCAATGAAAGTTCCAAAATTCCTGAAGACCTCACCTTTTAATGAAACGAAGCATTTTCTACCTCCTACTGTTGTGATACGTCAACACTACTCAACAGCTCCAACTTGATGCCACCAAATCAGGTGCTACGTGAAAGACGGCCACCCGCTGGATACGAACCTCGTTACGATTTTTATGGCATCCGGAAGCTTGGAACATTCGAAAAAGAAGATGAAGAAACGGTTTCGATCTTTTGCTAGGGCGAGGAAGGAAGAACGCTCTTCGGGAGGTCTCATCCCGATTGGTTAAATTATAAATGCAGATTTGATATTAATACCTGCATACCGACAAAACGCATCAGGTGATACAGGGATGGGAACATACCGGAAAGGGGTGGGATGCAGGTGAATTATGAGGATTATTTCTTCTAATTGCTATGATTGACGGAATAGAAATGTTCTAATTTTTATATTTCTATGAGATTATCTGAAACAACAGACGAACTATTAATCCTAAAGTTGTCTTGACATGTTTCGATTTATTAAAAATCATAGCATCGAATTGGTAAAAAGGATTTCATTTTTTGTTATTAGCAAACGATTCTATAAATTGAAACTGTATGTCCACTCCGTAACCTATAAGCATACCAAGTAGATATGGAAAGAAATTCGAAATCGTTTTCGAATTTTAAACTTTTATTATTAAATAAAATAAGACAAAATGGATTTTCTATTTGTTACTAATTTTCAATTTTTTAAGACAACGGGCAAGCTTCGACAAAAAATAAAATTTCAAACATGTCTGTTTTTATGTTCTCAATTTGGTGGGACTCAAAATTTGCAATTTTAAACAGTTTGTACTCTATTTAAATTTCCTCAGTTTCAGCGTCATCTATGAAACAAAATGTATAAATCAAAGAGTTAAATAGGGTTACTTTTTTTTCTTCTAGAGTTTCCGAATCAGTAATAAAAATATGCGTCCATATTTAAAATTTTAAAGTTGCCCCACCCCGCCCCTTGGAGAAGGGTGGAAGATCGAGTTTATAATCATTGGATTGCTTCTAAAAAATATCGAAAGCGTCTGTTGTCACTTGTTCGACCCGATGTATATTTCTTGAGTTATTCAATCGTTTTCTTTCTTTTTTTTTACTCCCTGTATAGCAATTACTGAAAATCTCTCTTTTATTTTAACATTTAAAAATAAAACTTTAAACTTGTTACTTTAAATAGAAGTTCTTGCGTGCGGTTTATTTTTCTTCAATGAATGCAGTAAAGGATTCGTGAAATGCATTGTATTTAAATATCACTCTGCAATATTTACTTAGCAAACAGTATCTTTAACTGATGACGTCAATTTCGTGGGTGATTGGTCAGGAAAAACAGTTGCGGTCAATTTGCTATTAAGATAATATTGTAATGTTACGCACGGCTTTGTATTTGCTTGTGACTACCATCAATTAGCTATAAGTATGCTCTCTTCCTGAAAAATATTAAGAAATAAAAATTGCAGTCATCAACCACCGTTTTAAAATTATTGATTAAGAATATTTTTATTTATTTACAAATTAAATCGCCAATTCAATAATTCAGTGTGTATTCATCCAGCGATTCACTAACTCACTGAATCATTGATTCATTTATTTATTTATTCCCCGACTTGCTTATGGATTGATTTGAATCATATTTTGATTCCCTGGACTTTCGAAGGGCATAAGAAAAATTAAAAAGATGAAACCAATTTAAGTAAATGTTAACAGCAATTCACTTTTTTAGACACTTTGGCGTTTAGAGTACTGCTTAAATATAGTGTTCATACAAGTACATTTTTTAAAATAAAAGGACATGTAGTAGTGGTCACAAATACAGTTAAAGATCGAGGTTTGTTTCGGTCCTTAGCGATATTAAATTTTTATAAACTCCGTTGAAACCTTGTGTTATTTTTCTCCTTTACTTACTAGCTTCATCAAGAATGATTTATTGCAGCAGTTGCCATAGCAACGTAAACCAATATTAATATATATTTTTATTTCAAAGAAAGTACTTAAAATGTCTAAATTTAAAGCTAGTAGATAAAACAAGTAACGGAATAAAGCTTATTACGCAAAATAAATTTATATTGACTTTGCTAAAAATTCATTATAATATAGTCTTCTTCAAAAATTACAATTGGTAAATTGTCTGAAAATCAAGAGATGTAAGAAATATAAAATATGTCCCGGTTTTCGTCAAAAATAACGTTTAAAAAAAAAAAAAAAAAAAAAAATTTCTTCCAATACCCACTTTGTTTGACATTCGTCAATTCAAGCGTATTGGGAAAGATTTGTTGGCCACTCTTTTAGGGGCACCATGTTAGGTGGGCCAACGTTGCTCCCACCGTAAGGTCAGATAGTACAGAGAATGAAAGAACATCCATGCCTTATCCGGGATTCGAACCAAGAACCTTCCTGATGCAAGACTAGTTCCCGAACCCAACACAAATCGGTCGGCATTTTTGAGTAAAATAAAAATATTTAAATTTGCATAAATGATAATAAATTTAAGAGGCCTATTTTCTCGTTTTTAAACTCAACCAACTGATTCACACCGAATTCTGAGTATGCTTATGTATATGCTCTGTTGCGTTGTAGTTTGAAACTCAACCTTTCCTTTAAAATTTTATTTCTGGATGAAGCAGAACATCAAGTACATCTTGATGGAGAATTTTTTGAATTAAACTAACCAACGTTACCGTTCATGGAGAGGAAAACCTCCTACAGCGAGAATTGGGTACTTGCTCTTCAAAAAGAAGAAGATCACAGATACCCACATATATGACCTATGACGTCAGTGCCAACAGATCGTTTGTCAGCAAAATGGCGAGTTTGAGTTGAGCTAATTTTCTCCACATAATGTTAATTAACGTGAAGTTAAAATACAGCACCGTATCGCACATCTTTCTTGTCTACGTCTTTTGCTTAACTTAGATTTATTACTTGTTTATGAATTTTATTGTAATCGTGACATATTTTTATTTTGTGTACCTGGCAACTCCGATGCATAATTATTAGCTTGTTTATGCTCTACATGACTTCATGCCTTTTGTGTTAAGTAAGAAATATAAAGTGAAAAAATTAATATCCTTGTGAAATAATCTTTGTGTATGAATATAGAATGTGTCACTTAAGAGAATTGATACTTGACGGACATGGCTTGCACGAAATGGAATGGAAAGAGCAGTTGCTTACTTAAAACAAATGCCACGTTTCAACAACCAATCAGAGATACTCACACTACGTCACTTGCAGGAATCCCATTGGCTAGTTCTCCATCAGATATCATCGTCTACTACGTCATCATACTACGCTATACATTTCCCATAAGTAGAATGGAATATTTTACTACTACTAGCTGTCGCCAGTATTAAGACCAAGATGACGTCATTGAGAAGTAAAGTGAGTAATAAACAACGTTTTCGAAGCTCTTTCGTCAAGAAAAATAAAAAAAAGTCACAGTTTAAGTGCCTTACACCCAAGAAAGCTATAATTTTAAATTGTGCTTGCTGTAAAGAAGTATCTCGTCTTCAGAACGGACAAATAACTAAAATAATTTAAAAGTTATTAAACTTTTAAAACCAAAACAGGAGTCAGGGAGATGATCTCACATCAAAGAAGTTCAAGATTCAAATCTTGGACTGTTCAAAATACAAAGCGAAGAAGCTGAACATTAATAGCCATACATTTGCACTATGTATTAGCTGTTCATCGCGGTTTGTAAGGTCCCCCAAATAAAAAAATGAGTGATATACTTCAGAAATGTGGCGTAACTACCACTACAATTATTAAAGATCAATTCACTAGTATATAAGACATGCTAACTCGGTTCAATCTTGAAGTACCTTTTGATAGATGAAAGTTGGCATTGTCTAGTGGTCTTTCTCCACAAGAAATTTCGGTTTGTTTATGAATCGGCATATTTCAACTTAACATTAACTTTAGTGACACTTTCATAACAAGTCAATCAAGCATAGTGCACCAACAAAAAAAGTATATGTTCTTAAGATACAATGTGTGCCGACAGGTGCAGAGAGCAGAGCTATCAGGTATCTATTGAAGAAGCGAGAAAAAATCCAACTTCAAGATGTCTTCTTGGCTTGTCGCACTCTTCCTCTTAGAAGTTGACAAGCCTGACAGCTTCAATGAAGTGACAAGGATACTTCTTTGCCAATTTCTCTCGAAACTGAAAAAACTGAGTGATTTTATTCTTGGCATCGTTCACTCACACGATCTCTCTTCAATAAAGATGGCAGACAGTTTTATTTCATGAAAATTTTTTCAAATAATTTGTCATATACCGTATTTTTTTTTCTTCAGATTTGAATTTTGTTAAATTTATTCGAATTCAATTTTGATATCATTTATATTTGAATAGCTAAGAAATAAATAAGTAGTCTTAAAAATGAAACAGGTTACATTATTAAATGAACACATGATTTTGAAATAATTTGTCACGAGTTGTATAGTTTCTGTTTTAATTCGTTTATTGGTGTTCATTATTTAAAGCTTAACAACATATTACTAAGCCGAAAAGTAAGTTGAAAATAAAAAGGCAGCATTATCATACTCTCAGATATGAAATTCTCACTTTTGATGATTCAGCAATAATTGATCTGTATTTCGTTCATTTTGAGGATAATTTCGCAACGAAATCACGTTATTTTGGACGAAACGTGAATTCTTATGATGATACATTTATGTGGCGAAAATTTTCCTCAATTTGAAACCTCATTGTACTCCATTGTGGGAGATTGTTTAGTAGATTAAAGACTAGATAATCAAAAATAAAGCAACGGAACAAGAAGACCGGTCTGTCAAAAATTGGCCTAGAACCAGAAAAATTACGAGTTCGAATCCCGCTTCTGGCACGGGTGTAATTTATTTCTCTGTTCAATCTGTTCTTCTTGCGATGTTTAGGTGACATTGATCAGCCTCATTGCATTGCTGGCACCAACCACAGTGCTTACGTAAAATATCCTCCGTGGTAGACGGATCATGGGTTAAAGTCCCCTTGCAGTCAGGCTAACCGTTGGAGGTTTTTGTGCTTTTCCTCTCCATGTAACACAAAGCGGGTTAGTTCCATCAAAAAGTCCTCCACGAAGGCGAATTTCTCCCAATACTTGATCCAGTAGTTCCCTTGTCTTCTAGATTCGATTCAAAATTACATGGCTACGGAGTTGAACATTAGTAGTCGTAAACCCAAAATGGGTCGACAATTCAGTGACGGTTAAAATATAAATCGTTGCTTTCTGAGCCATGGTGGCTCAGGGGATAGAGCGTTTGCTCATCCCTAAGGAATCAGGTTCGAATCCCAGAGTGGCTGGTAGATGCGAATTCCACACCCGGCTCGCACTGACCACAGTGCTGACGTAAAATATCCTCATGGGGGAGAATCCCTTTGCTGTAGTGCTAACCGTGGGAGGTTTTCCTCTCCATGTAACGCAAATGTGGATTAGTTCCATCAAAAAGTCTTTCAGGAAAGCAAATTTCTCCCAATACTTAATCCAGGAGATCCTTAGTCTTCTAGATTAGGTTTAAAATTACAAGGCTACGGAGGTGAACATTAGTAGTCGTAAACCCGAAACGTAAACCGGGTCGGCTGTTTAACGACGGTTATAAAACAAAACAAAATTGTTGTTTTCTGACGGTTTCAAAAGTTAGATACATTAGGCACTACGAGTTTTTTTTTAATTAGAAAAAAAGTAAAATGCTGAAATAGTTCTTTAATTTTGACGAAATTTGTTTTTTTGAAAAAGTGACGACCGTTATTTCATCACGTTGATGAAATTTTTACTCGGAGTCAGGAAACGGTTTCGTTACAAACGAAGAAACTTTCGAGAAATTTGAGTATCCATTTTAAACAGTCAAATAAAAGCTTGATACAAGATTTTAGAAGACATTCACCAAGGGCTGCATTTTTTTATGATTTGAATTTTATCTTAATTTGTTTACTAGCTATCATTATTGAATTTTTTAAAGTTTAACAGCTTGAAAATGCGTAGAAAAGTAAAATAAAAATTAAATAGGCTACATTGTCAAATGAAAGAAAGCTTGATACATGATAAAAATTTTTGCCACAAGCTGTAATTTTTTTCTGATTTGGATGTAGTTTCAATTTGTTTATTGGAGTTAATTGTTGATTTATTGAAAGTTTAACTACTGATAAGTAAGTAACTGGACTTGATAATAGTCTAAATTATCAAATAAGCATTTGATAAGTAATTTTAAAATACAAAATCTCGAAAATAAGAAGAGGTAAGCAGCCAGACTCGAAAATTGAAAAAAAGAGTTACAATATCAATTGAATGATTGATTCACGATTGAGATTGAAAAACAAAGTTGTAAAAATTGACATTTTATTTTTTTAAATTGAATTATAGATATGTTTTGAATTAATATGTATTTATTCCTTCATTATACATATTTTAAAATACTATATTTTTCAACTTTTTTTTTCATTTTTTTTTCAGGCTAGTCAAAATTTAGAAAGAACTGAAATTTAAATGCACAACAATTTTGAATAAACGATTTCGCTTACATTTCTCAAACTAAAATATCATTTATTGTTATTTATAGTTTAAAATACTATATTTTTAAACTTTTTTTTTTGGGCTGGTCAAAATTTAAGAAGACCTGAAATTTAAGTGCAAGACATTTTTGAATAAACAATTTTACTTACATTTCTCAAACTAAAATGTCATTTATCATTTTCAAAAAATAAACTTAATTTTAATGTTATCTACATACAAAACTATATACTTTATAGATTTATGTATTACAAATGTATTTATGTATTACAAGTCTGTTGTACAGTTGGGTATAATATAGCCTACGTCACAGGTTCTGTTGTTCCTACTAAATTTAACCCATGAACGGCATTTTCTGCGAGCCTAACTTCAAGCCACAAATAAACAAACGAAGTGTTCGATCGTTTAAATAGCTGCTCGCCAGATTTTATTGCATTATAAAGAAAAGTTATTGAAACTAAATACAACTAAATAAACAACAACAACTAAAACAAATAACAACAACTACTAATTCTGTGTACAAAATAAACAACAACTAAATTCCATTCGTTTAGCATTGCGTCATATGTTGTTCCTACTAAATCGAAGTAGTTGTGTTTTTTTCATATTATACCCAATTTTGAAATAAATATGCATCGTTTGATAAAATGAAAGAATATAAATATTAAATTCTGAATAATAAAGGTTCAATTCTGAAGTGTACCTATAAAATAAAAATCAACAGTCACAACACAACAATAAAATAAATTCTGTAATGTAACGATACTATAAATGCTAAATTCCGTAATGCAACGGTAAACAAAAAAATTATTTAACTTTTATTCAAATTCATCAAATACTAACTGCTGTCTCATGCACTTCCACTATTAATTTCAAAATCTCCAGATTCATTCGCAATCGATATGACGTATGTTGTACATCTTTTGATAACAGTGGAGATTTTCTCCAATCCCAGTTGATTCCATGGAAACAGTTTCAACTCGATGCACGGATCAACCGGCATAATCATGGCAACAAATGCAGCGGACGAAACTCATGGCTTTTGTAAATTGACACTTGACAAATCCGTGTACAAATCCGCTATCGGTAGCTTATAGGCTAATTTACAGAAATCCCGACGATTCATTGCGTATAAAGGGGTGTTCGGGGAGAATAGGATTCGAGGAGCGAAGAGTCAGATGCCGGACACGTGTCCGGTCGGTTGCTCGACTTTTCCAAAGTGTACTATTTCCTTCATTATAATTGTGGAAAGGATAGGGAATTTATAAGCCTTTTAGGTCCGGTTAGCAAGAAAAATATGCTGTGCACTAGAGTTGAGAAATTGTTTTAGAGTATTTCTTGAGCCAGTTAATTTATATTTTTCAACTTTTGTTTTTAAAAATATTGAGATAAAGAACATTTAGCTTGCTTTTAATTTTCTTAGGATAGTAAAATTGTGATATTAAAGGCTATTTACTCTCTTTGAGATACTAAAATTAAAAGTTTTTAGAATATTTAGACTTTTTTATAATATTTAAATCAGTATTTTTGTTAATCTTTTTTTTATTTTTTTATTTTTATAAATAAGGATTTTTTAAGATTATTAGACTTATAAAATATTTAAATCGAGATTTCTTAAATTTATGAGTTTTCAAGAATAATGGTTTCTAAGGCTATTAATCTATACTAGGAGGCTCCGCCCCCTGCTCGCTACCACTCGCCAACCCCCGAGAAATGCTACGCAATCCTATGTGGTTCACGCCGTGAACCATGGCTCGCTGCGCTCGCTCGCCAATGAACACAATGTTCTAGCACAAAGACATAGTATATTATCATCAAAGACNGAAATATATATATAGATTTAGAATATTAAAATTAAAAGATTCTATTTTTTAAAAAAAAAAAAAAAGGATATTGAATTTTTGATTTTTGTGATTAGTTAACTTTCTGTAGATGTTGAATTCATTTTTTGAGGATGTATTTTTTGATTCAGAATACTAAAATTTTTCGTGATATATACCCTTAAAGATTTTAAAATTAAGATTTTTAGAATAGTTACCTTTTGCCAGGATGTTTAAATTAGATCTTCTCAAATAATTTATTTTTCGGGATATTAGAATTTTTTGTGTTTATCTTTTAGGGTATTGGAGGTTTGATTCATTATTTAGGATTATTTATCGCGCTATATCAATATTTATTATTATTGATATAACGCGATTCTTTAGAGCTTTAAGTGATTTTACATCATTGCAAACTTTTGTGGTAATTTATTCTCCAAAAACAACAAAGGAACTAAAATCAAAATTTTTACTTGTAATCCAAGATGTGAAAGGATAATGGGCTCTTAAGGGTAAAGAGTGTCATTTTAGCAGATTTTTTTTTAAAAAAAAAGCTTCTTTACTCTTTCGACAACATTTGGAACTCGAGACTTCTTTTAGAAAGGATTTGCTGAACTTAGTACTGAAAACAAGGATAAAATATATCGTCTTTTGATGCTCATGTATTTAAAACAGGCACTAATGCAATTATTCTATTTTAATCTGTCCAGTTATGCTACTAAAATTATATCTAATATGTTATAAATATTACTTCAAAGCATTAAATATTGTAGTTCTCTCTTAAAACTGTGTTAGTTTTTTAAAAATGAACTTTAAGTAGTTTTCAAAGTATGGTACCAATATTAAAATTGTATGTAAAATTAATTTTAGTCATTTGGTACAAAATAAATAAATAATTGGAAGCTTTAGGGAAGCTTTGAAAATGAATTTTACCATGTTATTAAGTAAAAATAAATCTACCAACGTAGAAGAATCAGTTAAACGTTCCCCTTCAAAAAATAAGGTGTTTTTAGGTTGTTCTGAGGTTGACAGATGTAAAGCAATACACCTGAGGTAGAAAATTAGGTTTTGTTTTGCATTAAGATAACCTCATTTACATTTCACAAAATCAACCTCATATATAACTCAGAAATAATTTTAGTTTTGATCGGGTGTTTTAGTTTTAGTTTTTAGTTTTGATCACCTCAAATATACGAATTTGCATAAAGTGTTGGAAAAAAAATCTCTACACCTAAAAAATAACCTCTTTAAGCTGACTGCCCTGAAGTAGATTTCCATCTACCTCAAGACAACCTCAAGTATGAATAAAACAACTTCATACACCTTGATTAGGCATCTTGGGAGGTTGATCTCTTAAGGTTGTTTTTGAAATGAACTTAGAATAAAACTCAAATCAACCTTGACACCTCAAATAAACCTCAAAAATACTTTAAATTTCATTAAGGGTTAAACCCTAATATTATATTTCGAACTATAATACAGTGAAAATTTGCTGCAATCTTAATAAGTGTGATCCTCATTTTAGTTCACTTTGAAGCATTCTATTGTGTATTCATTTTTCAGATGGTTTAATTTATACCATGATAGGTACCGTATTGTAGCGAGTTGATGGCACACTATTGCAGTTTAGAATTTCTAACAGAATAACTTAGTGAATTACTCAAATAAAACTTTAACTATTTATTAATATGTATTTTAACAGTTTATTGAAAGCTGTTAAATTTGTATAATTCAACAATAAAGCTCCACAGTGAATTCATTGACTGCAATTTATTGACTCTGAATGCAATAAAAGATTACTTTGTCTTAATTTTAAGTCTTAATTTTTTTTAAAGACAATTTGAACCATACTATCAATACCTTAGGCCATATTATCTTTCAGATTTGTAGCAACCTTAATATGGTGTTAAGTTGAACCTTATATCCATTCAAGTTGAACCATAATATCAACACAGCCCATATTATCTTTCAAATTTTCATCAACTTTAATACTGTGTTTAAGTTGAACCTTATATCCGTTCAAATCAAACCATAATATCTCGAATTACGGATTCAGAGGGTTTAATTTATGCTGTAATATGGTTCAACTTTGCACAGTACTGAAGTTGTAGAAAATTTGCACGCTATTGCTGTTCAAGGCGTTGTGGAATTAACAGTATAACATAGAAAATTACTCTAACACAGCGTTGATAATTCATTTAAATACATTTTTAACAGTGGATTGAAAGGTGTTAAATATGTCTAATTCAACAATAAAACTCAAGAGTGAGAACCCATTGACTGCAATTGATTAACTCTGAATACAATAAAAGATTACTTCATCCGGTTCAAGTCTCCAAAATCCGGTTCGTGCTCTCCGTCCACATACCCGGAGGTGCGGTGTGCGGGTCGCGTGCCCCCATCTGGTTCGGGGCGCGTGCGTTGGCACGTGCCACCATCTGCTAGGGGCGGTAGTTCGGGAGCCCCTCTTTAGGTGGGGTATGTTACCTTGGTGAGAGTAGTACATTCTGTGGGCGCAGTTTTCAATTGTACTTCGCCTCAGTGCTTAGAGCCCCCCCATTCAAGTAGAAACAATGGAATAAGAGTAGGGAGGGGGGGACTGGATTAGAGGGGATTTAAAATCGTGAGAACTTGGTGGAAAAGTTCAATTTGGTACACGGAACAATAAGGAATAGGAGTATTTGGAAAATATGATTTTCCAGTGTTATTGTTATAATATTACTATATGTGTTCGGTTTTGTATAGTGTCATTTTGAATTTTGATTTTATTTATTAATGGGACATTTTCATGTTTCTAAATATTATTTATTTAAAATTATATTGAATGTTTGTTTTACAGAACTACTATTGAACTATTCGAAGAACTATTATTGTCTTACTGTTACTATTATTATTAAGAACTATTATTATCTCACTATTATGTCTTACTGTTACTATTATTATTAAGAACTATTATTGTCTTACTATTATGTCTTACTGTTACTATTATTATTAAGAACTATTATTGTCTTGCATTATTATTGAGTTAAATAATTAAAAAATATGTGTTTAGTTAATTTTGTTTTCTGCATGTAGCAAATTACACCGTTCGCCCCACTGAAGAGACTTCCGTTCGAATCTCGGTGGTGATTGGTTGATACGGGTTCCGTTCCCGGCTCGCAACGACTACATTGCTGACACAAAATATCCTCAGCGGTAGATGGGTCATGGGTTAGAAAATCCACTTGCCATTAGGCTAACTGAGGGAGGTTTTCATAGTATTTTTTCTCCGTGTAGCGCAAATGCGGGTTAGTTCCATCAAGAAGTTCTCCAAGTAGCTAGTTTGTACCAAAGTTTGATCCAGGAGTTCTCCTTTTTTAGGGTTGTGTTCAAAATTACAATGCTAAGGAGTTGAATATTGATAGTCATAAACTCAGAATTGGGTCGGCTGTACCAACACCTGGTATAAAATAAAAAAATAAAATATAAAATAAAATATAGCTTATAGCGAGTTTTTGAAAACTTAAATAAAACAAACTATTATTTCATGCGCTTTATAAAGCTTTTCATGCATTTCGTGTATAATACGTCAACACTGTAAAAGTATACAATTCGAGTCATACTGGTTTAAATAACGTTATACTTATATATATATATATATATATATAGCAAACTAAATAAATACAAAAAAACACGAAGAAAATTAGGAAAAACAATAAGTTTCATTTATTGCGCATGAGAGCTGCAAGTAAGTGGAACTCATAAAATAAGTTCAAAATGAAGATAAAACAAAGGAAAATTACAGACACATGAAAAAAAGGGGGGGGGAATAACAATAAAAAAAGCAAACATCTAGAGAAAAAAATAAAAAAATAAATATAAAATCCGAAAAAAAAGGATAAAATGCGGATTTTTTAAAAAAATTTTATCCCTTTTTTTTTCTTCCCCCAGTTGATTTTTTTAATTATTATTTTTCTTTCCCCCCCTCTTTTCATATGTCTATAATTTTCCTTTGTTTTTATCTTCATTTTGAACTTATTAACAATTTAACAATTATTAAACAGTAAATATAAAACTTTGTCTAATTCAACACATTGCACTTAAAATAATGAAAATGAAATTGTAAGGCATTATTAGGAAATAACTTTTCACATTAGTATCATGTAATCTCTTGGTTTTTTCCCCCATTTAACGATTTTTTATAGCATGCAGAAATTAAATAGGAATTTAAGGAAACAAATGTAAATGAAGATGGAATACTCATCGTGCAAAATGGGAAAAACCGCGCAAGGATTTACACTTTATCTCAATCGAAAATCAATAGCTAAATTTTTTGAAGCCATAAGTTTGGAATATTTCAAGAGAATATTCAAATTATATGAAACAATAGAATTTTCAAATTATATGAAACAATCTTCTTATCATCAAGGAAAGAAAAATATGGTTGTAGCAGATTAGGGTTGGCTGAGTGGAGCAAGCAGGGGACAGAGTTACCAGCTAGTTACGTGTTTAAAGTTTAAAAAGTAATATTTCAAAATCCAATACTTTGCTTCGGTTTCAGAAAATTTCATTAATGCTTTGATGGATACATTTTTGAACTATAACACTATAACATCTAACGGCTTGTAACGCCATAAAATTATGTTCAATCAATAAAATAAGCGATCAAAAGTTTAACGAGATACATTTTTATGCTGTTATGGATACATTTTTGAACCATAATAGCGTAATATCTTATAGTTTGCAATGTCATAAAATTATGTTCAACCAACATAATTATTGATCATAAGTTTAAAGGGATACATTTTTATGCTACTATGGATACGTTTTTGAACAACAACAGCATAATATCTAAAATTTTGCAATGTCATAAAGTTATATTCAATCAATAAAATGATTCATCATAAGTTTAACGGGATGCATTTTTATGCTGTTATGGATACACTTTTGAACCATAACAGCATGATATCTAATAGTTTGCAACGTCATAAAATTATATTCAACAATATAATTATTGATCATAAGTTTAAAGGAATACATTTTTATGCTATTACGGATACGTTTTTGAACAACAACAGCATAATATCTAAAATTTTGCAATGTCATAAAGTTATATTCAATCAATAAAATGATTCATCATAAGTTTAACGGGATGCATTTTTATGCTGTTATGGATACATTTTTGAACCATAACAGAATGATACCTAATAGTTTGCAACGTCATAAAATTGTATTCAACAATATAATTATTGATCATAAGTTTAAAGGGATACATTTTTATGCTATTACGGATACGTTTTTGAACCATAACAGCATAATATCTGATAGCTAGCAACGTCATAAAATTATGTTCAATCAATAAAATGATTGAACATAAGTTTAGCGGGATACATTTTTATTCAGTTATGGATACATTTTTGTACCATACCAGCATACTATCTTACTGTTTGTAATATTTTAAAATTATGTTCAATAGATGGAATGATTGATTATAAGTTTAACGGGAGTATAAGTTATAAAAAAGTTTTCAGCTGGAATAAAACATAATTGCTCATTATTTTAACAAAAAATTTCAAAGTGTAGCTAACGGTTCTTAAAAATGTTCATTTTGTAAGTATCGAAAGGAAGAAGCGGGGTAAAAAACACGCAATGTGAATTTTTTCCTACTGAATAATAATTCTTGCTTTATTTTACTGTCAATAAGATAAATGGACTTAAGGTTAGTTGCAGGTGATTGTTGGTAAGGATATATCATTTATTCTCATCCCCCGCTCCATAGATATGCACAAGGGGGGGGGGGAGTCATTTGAAGTTTCCAAGAAATTATCAAAAAATATCATGGTCATAAACAATCGATACACCTGCGTTCGCTTTCACTTCCCCTTCCTTTCTTTTTCATTTTTTTTTCCTTCTAAACTTTGAACTCATATATTCATCTATGAAATCGAAATTAATGAAAATGAAATTGTTATTTTTGGGTGGGAAAGTAGGATGGATATACGGCGCGTGGAAATGATGCGTGGCGTAATTCGATGAAAAAACGTATGCCTATATTTATACGTATAATTATTTCATTTGCATCCTGCCAAATTTTTGAAAGAAAATATAACGTGTGTTTCACTACTGTGGGGGTGGGGGATGTAAGCTCAACTGAAACAATTGAACATAATACCTTTCATACGCAATTTTTTTTTTTAAATTAAAAAAAAGTTTAAAAAATTTGAGGATAAATACCAGTTAGGGCACATCACGAAAACTTTTTTTAAAAAATAATTCAAAATCGTAAGTCTGTAAAAAAAGTTGGTTATTTACAAAAAATAATTTTTAGTCAAAATTAAAAAGTATTTTGACCTTCCATTTTGGCCTAAAATTGCAATTTTTTGAAGAAAAAAAATTTAAAAAACAAACAAATTTTAGATTTAAAGTTCCAAAATGCAATATTTAGAATATAAAGTAACAGTAATGGGAGTACCAACTTATTTAATAACTCAATAATTCCATTATACCCAAATTTGGACTCTAGATAACTGACATCTCAACTCATTCTTTCACTAATTAAATTAATCATTCATTCATACATGGGAAAAAGTATTTATTAAATGGTATTGTTTTGGAGAGATTGATTAGTGATGTTAATTATCACACCAATTAACTGACTCCCCAATTCATTATTTCTCTAGCTAAATTACTCATTCATTCATACATGGTAAAAAATAATCATTAGATGATCATTTTTTTCATTTAAAAGAGATTTCATTTAAAATGATAATCAATCATCATTTTAAAGAGAGTGATTAGAAAATAGTATCGGACAATTTAAATTGCCATTAATTTTATCCACTAATTATCGCTCCAATTAACTGACTCCCAAATTGATTCTTTCTCTAACTAAATTACTCATTCATTTATACAGGGAAAAAAGTAATCATTAGATGATGATATCATTTTGAGGAGAAGATTAGTGAATGACAAGTTACATTGCAATTAATTTTAACCACTAATTATCGCTCCAATTAACTAACTCCCCAACTGATTCTTTCTCTAACTAAATTACTCATTCATTCATACATGTAAAAAAGTAATCATTAGATGATGATATCATTTTGAGGAGAAGATTAGTGAATGACAACTTACATTGCAATTAATTTTAGCCACTAATTATCGCTCCAATTAACTGACTCCCCAACTAATTCTTTCTCTAACTAAATTACTCATTCATTCATACATGGAAAAAAAGTATATCATTTTGAGGAGAAGATTAGTGAATGACAAGTTACATTACAATTAACTTTATCCACTAATTATCGCTCCAATTAACTGACTCCCCAACTAATTCTTTCTCTAACTAAATTACTCATTCATTCATGCATGGAAAAAAGTAAACATTAGATGATATCATTTTGAGGAGAAGATTAGTGAATGATAACTTACATTGCAATTAATTTTATCCACTAATTATAGCTCCAACTAAAATTAAACATTAACTAAATTGCTCATTCATTCATGTATGAGAAAGCATAATTATCAGATAATGATATCGTTTCGCACATGAATGCTATCATTGATATAGCGTAGGGAAAAGTTCAATAAATGATAACGTTTTTTAGAAGTCCAAATTACAAATAGGGTTAGATTCTTACTTTTTGAAGAAAAAAAATTAATTTAAAGAAAATCCATTTAAAAAAAAATATGTATATAATTGCGATGTTGGGTAACATTTCTATAGGTTAAGGTTGAGATAACCATATTTATTTAAAACCTGTTTATTCTATTCTTATTCTTACCATCCTTATTTTTTTAGAAAAAATAGATTTTCAATTACCAATTTTCTTGCTTCAGTTAATGATCTTATTCGTATTCGTTAATGATCTAATTCATTCCGTTTATGTGATCTTACGAAAATAAATTTTTTAAATCAATACAAATTCTTCATGAAGAAAGTGCTTTTTAATAGTTACTGTGCTTTTTAAGTACTTTATTTTTTACTTTTTTTTTATTTCCCCGACTGCAAAAAGTCAAGTGATCATTCATCATTTAATAAGCAAAGGACAGATTTCATAAAAAGCATGGAACATCATACATCCGCAAAAAAATCATCATGTTCATAAGCACCATGTTTATAATTCATTGAACCATAAATATAGTTCAAATTTGCAGCAATTTTATTAAGGCATTGCATTAAACCACATTTTCTTTAAAATTGATCCATGATATTGGGGAATCAAGTTTAAGAAATGTGATAATATGATTCAACTATATTGAAGCTACAGCAAATGTGAACGATATTATGGTATAAAGAAGGGGTGGCCAACCTGCGGTTCTCGAGCCACATGTGGCTCTTTGAAGGATTGTTTGTGGCTCTCGATAAATGTACCCGAGTTCCCTTTACATTTTTGTGCTATTATATTTTCTTATTTTTCTGAATCCATTTGAAATTAACGTAATTCAAAGTGAGTTTTCCATTTCCAATATAATTATGACCCAAAAAGCATCTGAGAATTAATAGAGATGCAAGACTATCAAACTCCACAATTAAAATATAAGTCGACGTCGATTACTGAATTTTGGAAATTTGTACCAGAATCGAAGTATCCAGAATTAAAAAAGGCTGCTTGTCTAATTATTTCAATATTCGGAACAACGTACTTATGTGAATCATTTCATTTCCCTTTAAAATTCGTGAAAATTAAAATTCGTCACCAAATTTTAAAGAATTATCAAAAGAAGTTAAATAAATGTGTTTAATTTTTAATATTTAAATTCAATATACGTATTTTGTACTTTTTACATATTTTCGATAAATATAATTTTTGCAGAAAAAAAATTTTAATACCTTTTTTGCATACCTTTGAAATACGTATTTAATTGCTGCTCGCGAAAAATTTTAAATTTCGAAAAATGGTTCGACTATCAGGGAGCTTAGCCACCCCTGGTATATGGTATGGTTATGGGGTATATGATAAAACGATAGATTTCGCTCTAAAAGTTTTAACCATCTAGCTCCATGGTTAAACTAAACTTGGTGTTATATTTGATTCCATTACTTCTTAACATATTAAAGTATTACAAACTAATTTTTTTCAGAACTTTTTTTTAAAAATTTCCTCTCAGTCAAGGGTGACAAACACTTTTCTTTTTTAGAACTCGACATTTTATACTCTTTGCCGACCGCGAAAGTAACGGAAGTTCGGGTTTATTACATTTTTGAAGTTCTTTTTCTATATTAGGAATTGTATTTCAACCGATGGACATCTTCTTGGGAGGTCGCAGAAACGCTTTCTTAAAATGTTGCAGATTCTTTCTTCGACTGCAGAAGAAATTCGATCACCAGGAAAAGAATATTTCACGACCAGAATCATGCTAGACATTTGACCTGTTGCCTCTGACCTTTCAGATTAGAACGGCTTTGAAAAAAAACTTTCGCTTGCAGAAGATCTGTTGGTGAGTTTCTTGGAAATCTCCAGTTGATCTCAGACCTTAGAACTTCAAATATTGTTTAAAAAGACTATGAATTTGTACCTCCTATAAATGTTTAATTAATCAAATATCTCGAGTTTGCATTGCATTTTAAAACTTATTTTAACACACATCCGATTTATATTACATGAAAATGTTCGATTAATGTAAGATATTAAATTTGGAAATTTAAAAAGTTTATTTTAACAAATGTTCAATTTGTTCTACATGAAAATGTTCGATTAATCTAAGATATCAAATTAGGAAATTAAAAAAGTTTATTTTAATATATGTCCAATTTGTATTACATGAAAATGTTAGATTAATCTAAGATATCAAATTTGGAAATTAAAAAAGTTTATTTTAACAAATGTTCAATTTGTAGAACATGAAAATGTTCGATTAATCTAAGGTATCAAATTTGGAAATTAAAAAAGTTTATTTTAACAAATGTTCAATTTGTAGTACATGAAAATGTTCGATTAATCTAAGATATCAAATTAGGAAAATAAAAAAAGTTTATTTTAACGAACTGTCAAACTTAATTTTCTTTAAAATGTTTAGTTCACCTGAATCATCAAATTTTGAAATTAAAAGATTATTTTAACAAACCATCGATTTGTACTTCGCGAAAATGTTCAATTAATTTAAGATATTGAATTCGGAATTTCAAATTAGAGAAACTATCAATTTGTATTTCTTGAAAATGCTTGGTTAATCTAAAATATCGAACTTATAACTTCAGAGATTGTTTGCACAAACTATTAGCCTATATTTCTTGAAAATACTTGGTTAATCTAAGATATTTAATTTGAAACTTTAAAGATTGTTTGAACAACCTATCTATTTCTTAAAACTGCTTGGTTAATTTAGAATATTTAATTTGGAACTATAGATTATTTTAACAAACTATAAATTTGCATCTCGGAAGGAAAAACTCGGTTGAACTACAGATTACAGTTTATAGGTAATAATCGGTCCATCCTTAATTGTATTTGCAGTTGAGAATTTCATACCATCTCCAGAAATCGGATGCAAAACTTAAAAATGATTTTTGCAACAATTTAATCATTATTATAATTATTCATATCCTGATTCAAATGGCTATTATTTTTCGTTCATTGCCACTGTAGATCTTTGATTAGAATTCCTTTGAAATTTACGGTACTTACTTTAATGAAATACGTAACTAGTTCTTCTTGAAAATATTTGGATCTTCTATGAGATTGAAATAAGAAATTCTAAGAAATTTCAAGTTTAACTAACAAGGAATTTCTACTGCTTAAGAAAAATTCAGTTCATCAGAGATCTGTGAGTAGGAATTTTATAAATATCATCAAAAATATTTTAACGAATTATCAATACGTGACACTTGTAATCATTCCATTTATTGGTTTGTTAAATAATTCTATTATGTAAACATAAAGAATTTTTAAACCTAGTTTTAAAAAAAATGTCATTGATTCATTTGCGATCCTTAACTAAATGTTGAAGTAAAATGATTGATAGACTGTATAGTATCTGTCAATGGGGAGCCACAAAGCGATGAGTCTGCAAGCGAAATCTAAGGGTTTCCATTTCAACGATATAATATTCATTAACTGGAAAACGCTGAGGGGTGAGTCTAAGAGGAGGTATCAAGCATTTTTGTAGTTAACAAATTATTAATGATAGAGTGCCATTCAAAAACAAAATTATTTGCTTTTTTAAAGAAGTAGGAAATGTAAGTATCGTTTTATTAGATAATGAGAAATAGTAGTACAAATTTTAAATATTCAATGGATTTGGTCCCGCAGTGGACTGATCGTTAAGACACGGCTCCCAGCAGATCACAGAAGTCAACCATCACTGGCTGCTGTCAGTGTGCGGGTGGGTGACCACTTGGATCAGTCTGCGTAGGGACCGTGGGTGTGCGGTATGGGTCCTCGTTAAACTGTTCTACCGGAAAGTGCTCGACTTCGCGTGCAGGTCGTCGGGTTACCGAAGCGGGGGTGCCATCCCCTCTGCAGAGGATCAAAAATTGTGATGGCATGTTTTCGGATCATCCTCAGGGATGCTTCCCAGACCATCGCCAATAACCCATTCTGCAGCTCTAATGCGACGTAAATGAACTACAACAACAGTCAATGGATTTGATGTAAAAATTAGTTAAGAATTAGTCAGCTATTAGTTATTAATTAAGTTATATAGTTAATAATTTTGGGTACATAGTTCGATAACGCACATTGGGTCTGATTTTTAACTTTCGAAAAATGTTTGTGTTTTTGAGTAAATTACGTTAGAAGAGATAATCAAATTGATTTTCGGCTCCTTGGGACAATTACAAAAGTAAATTTAAAAAATTCAAAATAAAATATCGAAAATTGCTAACCGCATTACTTTATAGTTTTAAATTTAAAAAACAAACAAACTATAGAAGCCTTAAAAGTTAACAAGCGGTGTCTTAATCTAATAAAACAACACGTTTAGTTTCCACCTTTTCTGAAAGGCACTTTGCAGTCAAATAATATTCCATCAAGTAAAATTAAAAGCAGTTTTTAAATAAGGAATCTATTGTCACATAAAATCACGCTTCTTTACTAATAATATGTTATTTTCTTAACTGATGTGAGTTTGTTACAATTATTTGTGACTGTTAGGTTAATTTTAGCCTATATTTAGCTAAATTCCTTAATACTAATTATGAGAAAATGGCGCAAAACGTAACAATACAGAAAAGCTCCGGTTTTGCGAAAATTAAAAGTGTTTGTGATTTTATTTTTCAATAAATACAAAGTTAATACAACGCTACATAATCTAGGCTCAAAAAACATTTTCAAAAATTGTCGTTCATTGATTTCGATCATTTTCATCTAAGCTAAAAAATTTCGCCAAATTGCTGATTTTTAAAAAAATAGAATAACTTTTGAAATATATACGTCTGTTGTCTGTTTTAAAATCAAGATAATTCCTTACAGTATGATGGTATATAGAGCTTAAAATTATATATTTGTCTTAAGTGTAAGGTTTTTGGTTTTAGGTTTTTTAGGTTTTTGGTTTTTCTTGGGAAAAAAGTTTCGAAAAACACTGTTAAGAGGCCTCTACCATCGCCATCTTGGATTTTAGGTAACATTTTCTATTTGTGTTTTTTAAATAGTTTTTTGTACTTTACAAACTTTTGATGATATAGTATTATGATACAGAACAATAACTTTTTAAGAAAAGGTTGAAAATAAAGGGGTCGCTTTATTAGATTAAAAGAAAACTACGCTTGAGAATTTTTAAAACTTCTAATTTTTCCTCGAAACTTTAGTGCAATAAAATAATGCGATTTGTGGTTTTGAGTAAGTAATTTAAAACTACAGGTTTCTCAGTCTTTAGTTTTTTTTAAAACTAATTTTATTGCAGTTTAAACTGATAAAAGTCAATTTGGATGAATCTAAAAAAACTCCTTTAACGCTAATTGCATAGAAACAAAGATACTTATCGAAGATTTAAAAACAGGCAACTTTATACTGTATAAATATCTATCCAAAATTTTTAATTGCAGTATTGTATTAGCATATATAATCTAAAAAATTTATGGATAATCTAAAATAACTTTATAACTCAATATTTTATAATCATTCTTTATAACTCAAATTTTGATCTGGTGGCGGTCTTGTACTTTTTCATGTCTGGAAAGATACTGCCAAAAAGAGTGAATATCCATTATCAGTTCGTTTGTGAAAATTAAATAAAAAAGATAAAAAGCATTTTTAGAGTTATCTTTCCCCATCTAAATCCTTCGACTGTTAAATTCGTCATTAGAGGAAGGGTTTTTCAATGATTACAAAAAAAAAGGAAAAAAAAAAAGGAAAAATTATGTAAAAGATGGCAAGGGAAAATGGCTAAAGTTTCAAAAATGCATTATTAATCATGCTATTTGTTTCCGGAACATTCCAATCGGCCGAAAGCGAAGCTTTAATCAAGCAGATACTTTTTTGCGCTCAGCATTTTAAAACATAAACACAACAGGTCAGCGAACAGAAAGTAAGGCATACATCTCTATTAAAAACGGAACCGTCACCGAAAGGAAACGTTTTTGGATGGGATGCTCAGTGAAAGGTTAAAGAAAGATTAAAACAACCCTCATCCCACCATCAGACTGAGACCGTTCCGAGCCAGGAGACGTTACGAGCCGTACTCGTCTCTCTTAAGAAAGTGTTTTTAACAGTCCGTGTCCACAACCACGAAACTCAGTTACTTTGACCCTAAACTGACCTTATACGGTCCAGTAAAAAAGTAAATCTGATGTTTTGGACCATCCCACTGCTTTTCACTTCCTGATGAGGGTAATTTACGCTTCTTCTAATTTATAGAGGAAATTAAAAACCAACTGTTTCAAGTCTAAAAACATAGTTTTTTAAAAAAAAAATCGAAGTGACGAAAAAAGTAAATTCATTGTTTTGGGCAAGCTTTACTTTTTTTATTACCCTTTAAAAAAAATTTTTTTTTTAGTTTATTTCTTTTATTCATTTTTGTAGCATTTTAAGCAACATTTAAAAAAAAAAAAAAAAAAGAAAGAAAGACTTTTTGGTAATAAGAATTTAATTAAACTTACGATTTACGGCAGGTTTTACGAAATTTACTATTTGCGTCGATTTGTGAAAAATTTTTTGTGATTGATATGAAGAAATGTTACCCGATGATTCTAGAAAAAATTGTATGATCAATTCAAATAAATGTTACCCATTGATTCGAGCAATATTTTCACGAGAGAGGGTTGATTTGAATAAATTTTACCCGTTGATTTGAGAATTTGTATGATTGATAAATGTTACTCATTGATTAATAAAATTCGAAAGACTGATTATAATAAATGTAGGATTAAAGTAATATTGATTAAAGTAATATTCGCATGGTCTATGGTTGATTTGAGTAAATGTTATCCATTGATTCGAGCAATATTTTCACGAGCGATGGTTGATTTGAATAACAGGTACCCATTGATTCGAGAATTAGTATGATTGATATAAATAAATGTTACTCATTGATTAATAAAAATTGTAAGATTGATTTGAATAAATGTTACCCATTGATTTTAGAATTTGTATGATTGATATAAATAAATGTTACTCATTGATTAATAAAAATTGCAATATTGATTTGAATAAATGTTACCCGTTGATTCGAGAATTCATGTGATTGATATAGATAAATGTTCTAAGATTGATTAATAAAACTTGTAAGATTGATTTGAATAAAAGGTACCCATTGATTCGAGAATTTGCATAATTGATATAAATTAGTGTTACTCATTGATTAATACAATTTGTAAGATTGATTAAACTAAATGTTATTCTTTGATTAAAGTAATATTCACATGATCGATGGTTGATTTGAGTAAATGTTATCCATTGATTCGAGTAAAATTTGAATGATTGATGCGAATAAATGTAACCCATTGATTGCAATAATATTTGAATTAATATTGGTTTTAGTAACTTTTTAACATCAATTTGAGAAAGACACGAATGTGTGATTTGAAACATTATAAATTTTTTCATTTGCTTAATTAGGTATTTTTCCTAATTCAATTTCGAAGCGGGGGTGCCATCCCCTCCGCAGAGGATCAAAATTGTGATGGCATGTCTTCGGATCATCCTCAGGGATGTTTCCCAGACCGTCGCCAATAGCCCATTGTGCAGCTCTAGTGCGACGTAAATTAACAACAACAACAACAACCTAATTCAATTAACATCTTTAAAATATTGATTTTTGTAGATTTTTGTATTTCATTACTTTTAGTACATTTCAATTTTTCGGACACCTTTTTTTGTCGACATTTTCTATTAGGTCAAATATTATTTTGAAAATATAGTTTTTTTTCCATTGATTTCAGAAGTTGTTTTTCTTCTTTTTGTGGGTATTTTCTATCGATTTAAATGTTATTTTGAATAATTATTTCGAACCGGGTTTGGCCAGTTTTAGAGTTATCTCAAGTATACTACTATTAGTTTGAAATTAGATTTTTGTTTTCAGTTATGGACATACAAATAATTTTTCTTATCGAAAGAGCTTCGAAAATTTTATTATAAAACTGTTTCTAGTGTAAAATATTCGTAATTGAATATTCTAACGATATATTATGATCGTTATATGGATGGTGTTTCGCATAAATGTAATCAACATGTAAACAACATCAATCTCGACAAAACAAAAACAATCATTGTTTAAATTAATATAAATGTAAACAACAACAATCTCGAGCTCTTGACCTGCACTACTTCCGGTTAGACAGTATACAGCTCCTTACAACAGCTTTATTCTTGCCAAACTTTTTTGATCATCGACCCCTACATAATTTTTCGAAATCTCCATCGACCCCCATGAAAGTAATTTTCTGTTAATTAAAATAAGACTCTATAAGATACTGCGTTTGTACATTTATTTCATGATTTTAAACATTTATTAAAGTAATAGTACATAGTGTAACAATAATTTTACGAAAGATATATTAATGTTGAAATATATATACCTTAATATTTATGAAATAATAAGTAATTATAAGTAAGTAGAAATAATAAGTAAAGTGACCACGGATTTATTGCTTCTTAATCAATGACATGGGTGTGCCTGCTTTTTTTTTTTTTTTTTTTTTTTTTTTTTTTTTTTTTTTTTTTTTTTTTTTTTTTNCTTTTTCGAATACATATATCAATATTACTCCAAATATGTTAAGATTGAATTTACGTGACTGAAACCGGCTTCAACCATATAGGAACTTGGAAATGCTTGCATAAATGGCTGAGCTATTTCGTAAAGTTTTACATATTTTTGCATTTTCAGATTGACCCCCGCTTATGTTAAATAGACCGCTAGGGGTCTATATAGACCACTTTGGAGATCTCTGCTTTAGATAGATGAAAGTTGGCATTGTCCAATGCCCACATTGGTGACCTGCGGACGTGATTTGTATTAGCAGTTATGCCCACACTTTGATTAGAACACGCTTACTTCGATATATAGTCTACATTGAATAGTTGACTTGCTATTTGTGACCACGTCATCGTCCTCCTCGCGCTGTTGCGTTTCGGGCAGATTTACACACATCGGGATGATCCTTCATACACACGACTGCTAATAGCAACACAGGAGAGACAGCGCACGCAGCCGTGAACTTAATACAGCTCTCACTACAAGCATTCAAATTCCGGTTAACCTAATATATCTCTCCCGGTCATTCGCTAATGCGGCAACTAGTGGTATCCGTTCATCGAATTCTATCCCTGATAAAATTCTGGTGGGGGAGTATTGTGGCATAACTACCACTACGATTATTAAATATCATTTCAGTAGTATATAAGACATGCTAACTCGATTCAATCTAGGGGTACTTTTAGATAGATAAAGGTTGACATTGTCGAATGCACTATCCCCACAAACATACCAGGAAATAAATATGAATAAAAAGTATTTACTTGTGCATAAACATTACACACGCATTTAATTTATTTTAATTTATTTTTTAATTTTTGTTTTGAAAACTTCTTTTTTTAACAATGCTTGCATTATGCTTAAAAATTTCAATATATTATTTGAAAACTTTTATTGTACAAAACTAGTATCTCTTAGATATGCTTTTAGACTTTTTCTTATTTATTTATTTTTTCAAATTTTTTTTAATAATATTTTGAGAAAGGGAATAGCGTTTCCAGATGCACCTCATAAAGCTTTACTTAAAAGTAATAAACCATCTTAACTGAAGATTTGCTGCCCAATAACAGATCATTATTTCCAACATCTGGTTCTAAGCGTTTGACAGGAAAACAAACATTGAATTCCAAAAATGAAGAACGCGGAAAAAATGAAATAAATATTTCATGCGTTGTAGGAAATGGAAAATATTCTACCCAATATTTAAAACTAGTCACTCTTTAACGTAAACAAAAGAAAATTTTTTATGTTAAATTTTTTTAATAAAATAAACTGCTTCGTAATATTTTATTTGTTAAACCAAAATTATTTTATAGAGAAAGTGAAAGTAATGTAAACGTACTGCTCTCTAATTTCCGGCATTCTTTATGCAGTGTAATTCTATTGCTCATAAACGTCAAAAAGCTCATAAAATAATAGCATTTTTTTTCCTCAAGTGAAAAATATGCTATTTTTTTTATCAAATTAATGAGAACTTTATAAATAAATAAATTTTTTAAATAAAAATATTTTTGGGCATTTAGATTTAGCAAAGCGATTTGTAAAATCCATTTTACCGTGAAATATTAAACAGCAATTTTTACTGTAATATTTATTTAATTAGAATGATTCAGTAATTTTTGTAATTTCCGAGCTTTTTGATGTTCCCATAGAGCCAAAAACACGGTAAATTTTACTGTGTTCTGGTAGTTTTGATTATACTTTTTTTCCACTGCGCAAACTATAATATCGTGCATATTTAATGCAAGCAATATGATATTTCAGCTGTTGATAATTTTTTTTAGATCATCGTGGGACTTGAAGCGACAAAAAACCCCTTTGTTAATAAAAAAAAAAAAAATTTCAGNTTAACAGTTATTTAATACTAGTTATTTAATAATTATTTATAATTTATATGCTTTTTTCGTAGCATTAATTGCTATCTAGAGTGCTTTTTTAATTTTTAATATTGCCGTTTTCTCTTCTAATGTTGTTTTAAATCAACCCTTCCATCAAACCCAATAAGTATGTCTCAAATATTTAGTATTACTCTAAAACTCTGCAGTTAGTAATTAAAACGTCAAATTTTTTTTTTTAAAAAAAAGAAAGAAAAAAAGAGAAACTACTTTCATTTTCGATACTATTTTCTCTGGTACTTTTTATATCCATTACTGTTCTTTCTTTTGCCAGTAAGTATTTTTTCCATTTTTATACTTTTCGAGTGATTTCCTTCTTATGCAATTTTTCTGAGCTTGCTTGAAATCTGGTATAATGTTTTTTTCTTTGTTTTTTTCAATGCGGGTCTTCTTGTGTAATTTTTTTCATTGTTGTTCTTGCAGGTACGTCATTCCGCTTTAAAATTTTCTATTGTTGTACTTGCAGGTATATTGTTCCCTTGTAATTTTAATTGTTGTTCTTCCAGGTACATTGTTCCGTTATTTTTTTTATTGTTGTTCTTGAAGGTACATTGTTCTATTATAATTTTTTTTTATTCTTTCAGGTACATTGTTTCGTTATAATTTTTTTTTTCATTATTGTTCTTGCAGATACAGTTCCATTTTTTTTTCGTGGATGCATTTTACCGTTACTATTTTTTCATTGTTGCTTTTAAGGGTATATTTTACCCTTATTATTTTTGCTTTGCTGTTTTTCCCAAGTAAGTAATTTTATTTATAAACTTATTGAGGTTTTTCGGAGTACTGTTGAGTAGGGTTGCATTACTCAGTAGGGTCACTTTACTTACAAAAGTTATATGGGTAACTCACTATGCACCATGTTTTTGTATTTTTACTGAAAACAATGAAATACTTTTAAACACCATAAATTAATATCTGTAAACCCAGGCCCATAAATTGCTTTTCTAACTGATGGAGAAGTACACGGATTTTTTACTAGAAATTTAAAACTGGGAAAAGCAACCATATTTTTATTTCCTTCCGCGATTGTTTCTTCCTTTGATTTTTTGCCAAAGTACCTTTATTTCCATTAGTCATTTTTTCCATTACGTTTTATTCGTACTATCTTAGCCATTTTTTTATTTTTTATTCTTGTACCTTACAAGAACGTTTTCCATATTTTTACTAGAAATTTAATTACGAGACTTTTACTAGGATTTTTTACTAGAAATTTAAAACTGGGAAAAGTAACCATATTTTTATTTCCTTCCGCGATTGTTTCTTCCTTTGATTTTTTGCCAAAGTACCTTTATTTCCATTAGACATTTTTTCCCTTACGTTTTATTAGTACTATCTTAGCCATTTTTTTATTTTTTATTCTTGTATCTTACAAGAACTTTTTCCATATTTTTTTATTTTTCATTCTTGTACCTTACTAGTACTTTTTCCATATTTTTTAATTTTTTATTCTTGTACTTTACAAGAACTTTTTCCATAATTTTTTATTTTTTATTTTACGCTTTTTTTCAAATCTATGAGAACAAGGAACACTTTTGAGAGAAATAAATATCTATTTCTATGAAAGTGGAGTTTTCAGGAAGTGCGAGCACTTTCTAAGCCCTAATCTCATAATCCGACTAGTCACACATTAAAATTTTGTAAACGGGTACTTTGTATCGGATGATGAGACATGCCAGGACGTGAAGCGAAAGATCACTGTCCGTGTCCACTTTGATACGCGTCCGTTACATTATTGTAATTTTTACTTTCTTTACGCATTCGAACACTGAGAAAACAAAGCATGGTCAAAACTACCAGAACATGGTAAAATTAACCGTGCTCCTGGCTCTATGGGAACATCAAAACGCTTGGTAGTTGTAACTAAACAGCTTCGGCAATGATTTTGGTAAAATTAGCAGTAAAATATGATTATATAATGCGTGATAAGATTTGATAATTTTATCATGATACCTTAAAGCAGTGTTTCCCAAACATATGACTTTTGCGTACCATTTCTAAATTTTTTGTAACGCTGTGTACCACTAATAAAAAAATGAATGGATTTTTTACTACAAAAAAATTGCACAAAAATTAAAAAGCACAACTGACTGTTGATACCACTGATTATTAACTGTTAACTCTGCAAAAAATAGCCTCTAGAAAAATACGTAATCGTAAATTTTCATGGCTAGCTTTGTTTTTAAATAAAATTTTTTGAAATTTTCGTTTGTTGCAAGATATTTCGCATAAGAACGTGTACCACACTTTGGGAAACACTGCCTTAGAGTATGGCATAAGCACCATTTATTCGATTAAATATACTTTTCAGTTTTGCATATTTTACTAAATGCATAGTAATAAGAACTATAATTTTTGAAAACTGGAATTTCCGGAAAACATATAAAAGGAATAATTAGCAAATGAACAGTTTAAATACCGTAAATTTTTGTTTCATTAACCAGAATTACAATGCTTTTTTTTCTCAAACATGTCAATACCATACAGTAAGGTAATTTTGCCAAAATTTCTTTTCTCCATGCATATTTGAATTGTTATTTATGTGATTTACGAGCTATCCTGTGATACCATATTCTGGTCATTTCAATTAGTTATATTCGAATTATTATTCTTGCAATTTGCGAATTATCCTCTGAAGTCGCAGTCTACCTGAGCCCTTTTACTAAACTCTTTGGTAATGATTTTAGTAAAATTTAGCAATAAAATATTTTTTAATAATATGGGACAAAATTTAGTAAACTTTTCATTATACGGCAAATCTTGTAATTCTGTCATGATGAAATTGGATAAATTTTGTAATTTAAGACGATACCTTAAAGCAGGGGTCGCCAAACTTTTTTGGTCATCGACCCCTTGATAATTTTTCGAAATCTCCATCGACCCCCATAAAAGTAGTTTTCTGTTAATTAAAATAAAACTCTATTAGATACTGTGTTTGTACATTTATTATATGATTTTAAACATTTATTAAAGTAATAGTATATTGTGTAACAATACTTTTATGAAAAATATATTAATGTTGAAATTTAAATATCTTAATATTTATTAAATAAGTAATTATGAATAAGTAGAAATAATAAGTAAAGTAACAACAGATTTATTGTTTCTTAATCAATGAGATGGGTGTGTCTGGTGCTTTTTTTTTTTTGCAAGGTTCGCTATATTGGGTTCAAAATTGGTCAATTTTAATTTTCGTCAAAATTGGTCAATTTTGTAATTTTCGTAAAAAAATACAAAGTGTGCTGAAATTTTGTCGCGGGCTGCACTAACCCATATTACTAATGCTTACCTTCTTTTTTTTCATGCATTGATAATTAAAATTGATATCTAAACTAAACGAATGGTTTTATCGAAACAATAACTAATTATCCAAAACTATAAAAGTTTTAATAATGGCACTGCAAATATACAACACTGTTCTGAGTTTGCAAAGATAGCTGAAACTGCGTATGATATTTGCGTTTGTAGCGTCAATGCTCGTCACACGTGACATTTGGACAAGCTCACATATGCATATAACTTATAAACTGTTTTAAGTTCGTGCCACTGCGCGCTGGTACGTAAATACTTGTTTTACCCGAATAAATATACGCTTATTAATTTATATTTTATAAAGAAACTGACATTATGTCAATTATAAAAAAATTTACAAATTTTACAAACTCAATTAGGTATGTGTGATTTGCGTATTAAGAACTGTTTTTTCTTCGACCCCTAATCGATCCTTCCGATTCGGATCGACCCCCATTCGACCCCCTGCCTCAGATCGACCCCGGCTTTTGATAAATAGACCCCTGGGGGTCTATATAGACCACTTTGGCAACCTCTGTCTTAAAGCATGACATAAAAACCATTTATTCGGTCAAATTTACTTCTCAGTTTTGTATATTATACTAAATGCGTGGTAATAAGAACTATAATTTTTGAAAACTAGAATTTTCGGTAAATCTCCGAATTTCTTTTTCCCGGAATCTCCAATTTGTTTTTAGCAGAAATGTCATTTTAATAAAATAGGGTAATTTTACCAGAATTTTTTTCTTCGTGTGTTTCGAATTTTCATTTATGCGATTTGCGAATTACCATATCATACGATATTCTGATCAACTCATGTAGCTACATTCGTATTATTATTATTCGAATTATTTGTGCGATTTACGAATTATCTTTTAAAATCATAGTCTGATGATCCAGATTGGAATTATGTGATCAGATTTTAATATTATTATGGGTAATATTTGAATTCTATCAGGTGAAATTTTAATTGTATAATTCATTTTTCGAATTAAAGAATGTGATTTTCAATTATCAATCGAAAATGTCTTCCAGATTAGGGAGTCATAATATTCGTTCTTTTCTGTTAGCACTTTTCCGCTTGACATTTATCCTTAACCGACCACCATCAGTCTTCTCCCGTTACAACTTAATCTTCTTCTCGTTCGTATTCAACAAGAAAAAAACAAAAACTTTAAAGACGGCCGAAAAAAAAGAAGGAAGGAAAAACCAAGTGATACAAAACCGTCTTGATAAAGAACGAAAAAAACTCATTTGACTGGTGGAATAAATCGTCAAAGCGAGAAACTCTGCTGAGAGTTTCCGATAAGACATCGTCGTAACTTTTAACCTCAGTTTGATACGTGCCCTGACGCTCAACACACCTGAACAAAAACATTCCTGACACGTTCAACAGTTGCAAACAGTAGCAGCTTTTTTACCACGGGAGTTATAAGTTTGAGACAAGCGCTTTTTCCTCACTGTCCAGAAGTTTTGTCGGCAGGTGAACGAAATAAAAAAGAAGAAGTGGTTTCCTTTTTGTCTCCTTTCCGTTCTGTTTTTTTCTTTCTTTGGTGTGGGATACAATTCTCGTTGGTGATATGGCTAAGTGATAAAGGGTCGGGGGTCAAGTGGTGTACAGATTTGCAAAGTAGTTGAGTGGTATTAAGCTTCCGTAGAAGTAAAACAAATAAAGTGATTCGAATAAACGAAAACCAAGATTTCTACTTTAGTTCAAATATAATTTAAGTTAAGAATATTTTATTCTCTAGTTAGAATGTTTTATCGGAA
This sequence comes from Parasteatoda tepidariorum, assembly GCF_043381705.1. Lineage (NCBI taxonomy): Eukaryota > Metazoa > Arthropoda > Arachnida > Araneae > Theridiidae > Parasteatoda > Parasteatoda tepidariorum. Next base: position 18,954,885 of record NC_092211.1, read on the forward strand.
TCACTCATTAAAATCAATCTTATAATGAACTAACAAATTTTATGAGAAATAACAGTTTAAATAAATTAAGGCAGTTTAATAATTAAATAACGAGCTAAATTAAACAACGAATTCAAGTCTGTACCAAAATAGAGAATTAAATTTATTGAAATCATTGAATGTGAATCAACAAATATAAATTAGCAATTCGAATTGAATCAGTATAAAGTGTGTTATTGGATTTTACAGTTGACTTATTTATTTGCATAAATTTAAGTGATGGAAAATTTTAATATCAAAACAATTTCTTTTAGTTGGTTTTAATGAACTCTGGTGAATTTGAATTAACTTATTAAAGCAAACTGATTTGAATCAGTTGATTAGATGCCAAAATAGAGAATTAAATTATATTGAAATCAATGTATGTGAATCAACAAATATTAATTCGAATTGAATTAGTAGAAGTTTTATAAGAATCACTCATTAAAATCAATCTTATACTGAACTAATAAATTTTATGAGGAATAACAGTTTAAATAAATTAACGAATTTTAATAATTAAATAACTAGTTAAATTAAACAACCAATACAAATCAGTACCAAAATAAAGAATTAAATTTTATTAAAAGCAATGAATGTGAATATTAATTAGAATTGAATCAGTATGAAATGTATTATCGGATTTTACAGTTGATTTACTTATTTAAATATATTTAAGTTACAGAAAATTTTAATATCAAAACAAATTTTTTTTTGATTTTACATGAACTTTTGTGAATTTGAATTAAATTATCAAAGCAAACTGATTTGATTGAGTTGGTTAGATCAATTGATTAAAGTAAACCAGATGTAAATAATTTTATTAATTTTTATAAGTATTGTGCTAATTTAAATACTACTTAATAATTAATTAAATCAATTGATTGGAATTAACTTATTCATGTATACATCCTGAGAACTCACTGATTCTAATGTCAATTGATTCTTATGAGTGTAAAATGTATCAATGGGTTGCATGTGAACTTCATTTTTCGATAAAATAGTTATTAAATATAATTCTTATGAGATAGTCTCTTTTGTTTGAATCGTTCTCTTTAGAATTATATGTATCTTTTATACATTTAAAAAAAATAATAACAACTTCTTCTTTACTAACGTAACAGCATTGGGTGGGACTTGGCCTTCTCAAGGAATTTCCTCCAAATGCTCCTATGCTTGGTGACTGATTTATTTAGCCTTTGATTTTCAAAGTGTTGATGTTCTTCTCAACGCTGCCAATCCATTTAAGATGTGGTCTTCCGCTTCGCCTTATTCTCATAAAAATAAAAATCTTTTCTTGAAGTTTCGGTTTGCCCGCATTCTGATTAAATGACCAGCCTACTTTAGTCCTTGTATTTTTACCATTATTACCTTGTATTTGACATCATCAGGCTCGCTTAAGACTTCAAACAGCTCTGAGTTAGTTCTTCTTCTCCCTGATCCGTTTACCTGAGCTCTACCAGAGATACTTCGCAATACCCTTCTTTCAAAAAGGGCAATCGTCTCTTCCTCTTTCGAAGTCAATACCCAGGTCTCAGAAGAATAAATCAAGGCATGTCTTATAAGAGTTTCATATAAGATAAATTTAGTTCTTAATTTTAGAAAGTTGGATCTTATGTATATTTTCAGCTTGTAAAAGCATCTATTATCATCTGTTTAAAATAAACTCCTCAACGATATAGAGTTAACATATTAGAATTCCTAGTCCCAAAAAACTGATCCTCACAAAAGTGCACCAATGAGTTTCATGTACATTGATTTATTTTCCTCAAAAGATTAATATTTCATGACAGATTGTTAGCATTAAAGTTCTACGAATTTTATATGCATCAGTGTCAAAATGGAACAATAATATGAGTAAATTGTTTTAAGAAAACAATTTTATTCGATTTATTATTAGTTTGTTCAAATCAAATAAATACTGGAACACTTAAATTCATTCTTAACATTGTAAAATGTATCACTGTATTTCAAAACAATGTATCACTATATTCATGTATGCATCACTAGAATATAAAATGCATCACTAAATTTCATGTGAATCAAATCATTTAAAACCACAGAGCTAACTCATAAGATTGATTCCTTTCATTCAATCCTTATTATTGATACGATATTCTCTTATTCTCTTAACTCATAAGATTAATTCCTTTCATTCAATCCTTATTATTGATAAGATATTATCGTATTCTCTTGACTCATATGACTGATTCCTTTCAATCCTCATTATTGATACGATATTCTCTTATTCTCTTAACTCATAACATTGATTCCTTTAATTCAATCCTTATTATTGATAAGATATTATCGTATTCTCTTAACTAAGACTAATTCCTTTCATTCAATCCGTATTATTGATAAGATATTCTCTTATTCTCTTAACTCATAAGATTGATTCCTTTCAATCAATCCTTATTATTGATAAGATATTCTCTTATGCTTTAACATTCCCGTTTTAATAATTCCGCATTGTATAACTCTTTTTTTAATAACGCTTTTTTACAATTCCTTTTTTTCCAGAACTTTTTTCGCCCCGTATATCTGATAAAAACCACTGTCAATTCAATAAACAAAATGAACATACCAAATAGTTGATTTTTCCTATTACCATAATACGACATCTAAATAAGAAAGCTTAGGGGAAAATGCTTGGATTTTAAAAACAAGAAATGGAAAACGCCTTTCAAAATAAACATTTCATTTAGTAACAGATTTGTATTTTTCATTGCATCTATCTAAACCGCAGCATTCCCAAATTTATGATGTATACATAACACTGGGCAGATAAATGCGGGCATATAAATTTAACCAGCCCGTTATCTTATTTGCAATAAAAGCAATCCATAGCGTTATTTATAACGCAAAAAGATGCTTACATGTCAACACTAGGGTCACGTTGCAAGTTCTTTTTAACGAGGTCTGTGTAAAAATCCATTTCGTAAATTACATTCTCGCTTTATCGAAATGTTGCAGAATCTATTCCGGGAAGCGAAATGTAACTTGAGCAATCTCCTAATTCCAGGACCCTTCATCAGGGTGCCATCTCCAATTGGGTCCCATATTTCGATGCCGCGGCACGCGAGGCCCCACTTGGCGAAAATTTACAACACGCGAAATATAATCGTCGTGTTTGGGAAAATTCATCTCGAATTATAAACTCCTTTTGATAAACACCCACTCCACCAAAAGGGAAAAGAAATCGCCAAATTTCTAGGAGATCTGTCAACTGTAGATAAGACCAAAAATACCGAGATTGGTCCGTGATTGACAATGCGTAGAGGTCTGTTCGGCAAGCCGACAAGAGACTTGTCAAAGTATTCCATCAACCATTTTTTTTTTCTTCTTCTGCGCAGGAAGTTATAGAACGTCACCCCCGAATAGGGGTGACGTTCGAAATGATCTTCTATGACGGTTAAGATGAAGGAATGAACGGTACTGTCGCCTTTTGGGGGATTATACATTTTGGTAAAGTTTTGACCCAGCCAAGCGAAATGTCAAATAAAAGACTCATAACTTGTAAAAGAGTCGTCTGCTTGGAGTCGTGGAGGAAGTGTTTTTCGAACTTTGGCCCCGGGACTGGATCATCATAATCCCATGTGCTTTAACTAAGCCTTGTTAGTTTGTAAACGGCCGCCACATGATATGGGAAAGTTGCTGTTTAGGTGGGTAATAAATATCAACTTATTTACCTATCTTGACTTTACGGCCAGGTTTTTACAAGTTGCATCAATTGGGAAAAAATGTAATACAAAACTCTTGCTGATATGAAGTTGGTGTTTTCCAGGAATCACTGGGACAAGGTAAAAAAAAGAAAGAAGAAAAGCAGTTATGGGAAGAAAGGTAAGGAACTAATGTAAACGTGAGAATAAATGTTTGTTTCTCAGATAAAGCGCATCAAAATGATAAGGGAGAAAAGGGCAGTGTGGTCAGTTTTTAGCGTGATTAACTTTTTCCTAGAAAATTTAATTTTCTTAGTGTTGAGGCTTTCGGGCACAAATAAAATAAGAATTCTTCCTAGACACAATTCCGCGAGAAAACATGAGGAAACAGTTTTTTTTAATGTAAAAATAGTTTGAAAAAGGCCAAAACTAGCGCTTCAAAAATACTTCTTTTTTATTTCAAAAAAATCAATACAAATGTTTAGGCTTTAAAGTTACTGAGCTAACTTTAAAAAACGCTTCTATAAGCATAGAATGGATGCATAAAGATACCGTAACAATTTATTTATTTAATTTTTGAATTCAAGTGTGTTTAAAAATAATATAACACATAGACTTTGTGATCAGTTTTTGATAAGTTTAGTTTTTCAAAAATGCAAAAAATTTAAATTTATTAAAAATTGAAATAAGTAAGCAATCCTAAAAAATAAAGAGAAAGAAATTGTGAGCACAGTTGAGGTAGAAACCTAATTATAATAGCAAGCAAGATTAGCAACCTTTCGAATTTCATAGAGGAGAGAGTATGACCTTATAAACACTGAGAAAAAAAGTATGGTTAAAGCTACCAGAATATGGTAAATTTACTATGTTTCTGATTCTATAGGATTATCAAAAAGCTCGATAATTTTTTACTGAAATGTTTTAGTAATAATTTTGGTAAAATTAACAATAAAGTATGGGTTTAAAACGTGGGATAAAATTAGATAAATGTGTTAATTTTATCATAATGAATAGCGCAAAAACCTTTTATTCGGCAAACTTACATTTCAGTTTTGTATATTTTACGGAATGTGTGTTAGTAAGAACTATAATTTTAAAAACCAGAATTCCCGATAAACCGTAACCATATGAACGGAACAATCACCATATGAATTATTTAAATACCGTATATTTTGTTTTTCTAACCCTGCAGGCCGAAGACTCCCTGTGTAGTAAATGGTACTTGGTTACTGGAACATTTTAAATCTGTTGGGTCATCGTTAAATCTGTCTAATCATCGTCACATCATACCTCTGGGTGTACTGAATTGAAGGTAGATGGTAATCTGGTTCCATCAAAATTATGATCTGGAGAAGAATGAATGGATGTATGAATAAGTCCGCCTTATAAACAGGTTGTGACGTTTGTGTGTGTCAGAATTCGAATTCTTAACCTCAGATAGCGCCATTGGAAAACAAGAAGAAGCGCACCCCCTTTGCCTTAACAGCCTATGGCAACAACAATATTTACCAGAATTTTTTTTATTTTTTTTACCAGAATTTTTATTTGTATACTGAAAAATAATTATACCAAATTTTGTTTTCTCCTTCTAAATGTTGTTTCTCTTTAGACAAGTCGCTTGGATCTATATCAGTACTGCCTCGTGTTGGAATGCTCCAAGGTATGTTCGACAGCTATTTCTGAAGGGCAGTACACCCGAATACATTTTCCTGTGGATTTAAAAAGTGCCAGCACTCTGAGTTCCAGTACTTTCTACCTGAATTTTTCACTGTGTATATCAATTTTCATCAAAATTTCTTGAAGTACTATATTCGAGTATAAAAAAAAAATAAAAAAAATATGAAATAAAATGAAAAATTATAAATTTGTAGAAGTTATAACAATTTTCCCTTTATAACCTAATCGATATTTTCTTTTAATTAAATAAAATATCTCATAAAACAGCGAAAATCAACTTTAACTAATTTTAAAACAGTCTTCCGCCCACATTACTTCCACTATTTCGTATTTTAAGAAACTCTGTTAGAAAATATACAAAGCAAATTGTAGTTAATACTTTGTTCAGGAATATGGAAGAAAAATATTTTATTTTGAAAGTTTAATTAGAGGACATATTATAAAAAGGATTGTTTTCTTTGAGCTTAGCTCTATTAAATTCACCGCAGTGTGACTTATCGGTTAAGGTAATCAGCTTAAATACAAAATTATGAACGCATCATTTTCCTCTCTAGAGACGCTGCGGATTAATTTCGGTCATATGGTATGTAATATTTTTAATTCCTTCGAATCTTTTTATTACTTTGTTCTCTTCTCTATTAGTTGATAGCACTTTTAATTATAAGTATTTTCAATACGATAAATAACGAACACTTTATTTGTTGAGAGGTTTGCGTATATATGAACTAATTTATTTTTGAATATGTTTGCCGTAATGTATAATTTTTTTAGAACATGGCATAAAAACCATTTATTTGGTTTAATTTACCTCTCAGTTATATATTTTTTACTAAATGTATAGTTATAAGACAGATTATTTTGAAAATCGGAATTTACCATATAAAAGGGAAAAATTACCAAATGAATGGTTTACATGCCGCATATTTTGGATTTTATTTAGAGTTATGTTTTTTTTTTTAACTGGAAATGGTATTACCACAATATTTTTCTCCTTGTAAAGTGCTAAGAAACTTGTCAAATTAAGTTTTCACGCGTTCGATTTAATATTAAGACATTAAATGAGCTCTCCGGGTTCTTTATTATTCGTAGAAGTCTTAGGCAAGGTGTTGCCCCATCATGCCTTCTTTTTAACATTGCATTAGAAATCATCAGAGATGGAAAGATAACAACTAATGACACTTTATACAACAAATACATACAAAAGCTGGCATATGCAAACGATCTTGATATTATTGGCAGATCAAGGCGGGTTGCTACTGAGCCGTTTGTAGACATGGGTCTAAGCATCAATTTAAGGAAAACAAAATTTTTGGTCTTGACCAATCAAGAGTCAGGTAGTTTACCACTGGTGGTGAATGTTCATATCTTTGATAATGTCACCAAATTTAAGTACATTGGAACAACTGTCAGTAACAAAAATGAAATGAATGCTGAAATTAATCACCAATTGAGGCAGACAAACTGATGCTACTGTGGTTTAAAAACCAACTAAGATCACGACTCGTCCCGACTCCAACTAAGATTGTTAGCAATAGAAGAAAAATAAGTTTGCATAAAATACTAATCCTACCAGTAGTCCTGTACGGCATCAAACGCTGGACGCTCAGCAAACATACCCAAACCAAGCAAAAAGAAATACCAAGCAAAATTTTCTGTGCGGTCCAAGAAATTAACGTCTGGCGAATTCTTTCCTATTATGAAATTTCTAATCGATACAAAAGCAACCAGACATAGTAAAAGTCATCAAATCAAACTGAATAAGGTATCTTGATCACTTATTTTTATTAGAGGATTACAATCTTAGGAAGTTACTAACCTTCAAGAAACCAGGTGGCATTAGAAAATGAGGTAGACCTCCACTCAAATGGCTTGATGACATTGAAAAAGATTTAAAAACATTAAAAGCAACTAATTGGAAAAACAAGCATCTAACAGACTCCATTGGAAGAAACTTGTTGGGACGGCCCTGAGCTATTGGAGGGCCAAGAAGTGATAGTAGAAGAAGAGTAGAAAGTGGAAGAAGAAATAAAAGTAGAAGAAGAGAAGTAGAAGAAGAGAAGTAGAGGAAGAAAAATGAGAAGAAATAAAAATGAAATAGAAGAAGAGAAGTCTAAGAAGAAAAACGAGAAGAAATGAAAGAAGTAGAAGAAAGTGTTAGCAGTAGAAGTAGTGAGAATTCCTACAATTATTAGTAACTCAATAGTGAAATCGAAATTTAAGAAAAGAAGAAGTAGAAGAAGAAGAAGAAAGTGTTAGGTATTCTCATATTTATTAGTAACTCAATAGTAAAATCGAAATTAAAGAAAAGAAGAAGCCGAAGAAGAAGAAGAAAGTGTTAGGTATTCTCATATTTATTAGTAACTCAATAGTGAAATCAAAATTAAAGAAAAGAAGAAGTAGAAGAAGAAGTAGTAAAAGAAGAAGAAAGTATTAGGTATTCTCATATTTATTAGTAACTCAATAGTGAAATCAAAAATAAAGAAAAGAAGAAGTAGAGGAAGAAGAAGAAAGTGTTAGATATTCTTATATTTATTAGTAGCTCAATAGTGAAATCAAAATTAACGAAAAGAAGAGGCTGAAGAAGAAGTGGTAGAAGAAGAAGAAAGTGTTAAGTATTCTCATATTTATTAGTAACTCAATAGTGAAATCGAAAATAAAGAAAAGAAGAAGCTAAAGAAGAAGTAGAGGAAGAAGAAGATGAAGAAGAAAGAGTTAGGTATTCTTATATTTATTAGTAACTGAATGGTGATACAATCGAAATACATAAGAGGTAAAGCGAAAAATACTTTATACAATATTTTATTACTGTAAAAGTAATAAAATATTTAAGAAAATAGATAAAGATGAAGAAGAAAGTGTTAGGTATTCTTATATTTATTAGTAGCTCAATGGTGATACAATCGAAATACATAGGAGGTAAAGCAAAAAATACTTTATACTATATTTTATTACTGTAAAAGTAATAAAATATAGTAGAAGAAAATAGAAGAAGAAGATGAAGGAGAAATTGTTAGGTATTCTTACATTTATTAGTTACTCAATGGTGATACAATCGAAATACATAGGAGGTAAAGCAAAAAATACTTTATACTATATTTTATTACTGTAAAAGTAATAAAATATAATAGAAGAAAATAGAAGAAGAAGAAGAAATTGTTAGGTATTCTTACATTTATTAGTTACTCAATGGTGATACAATCGAAATACATAGGAGGTAAAGCGAAAAACACTTTATACTATATTTTATTACCGCAAAAGTAATAAAATATGGTAGAAGAAAATAGAAGAAGAAGATGAAGAAGAAAGTGTTAGGTATTCTTGCATTTATTAGTTACTCAATGGAGATACAATAGAAATACATTGGAGGTAAAGCAAAAAATACTTTATACCATATTTTATCACTGTAAAAGTAGCTTTTCTGTTTTGAGATGCTCTGTACAGAAAAAACGTTTGGCAGGGGAAATATCTACTTTTATATTTTATTTGTAGGAGTTATAATTATGATGAAATCCAACAAATGAATCTAATTATTTGTGGTATAATTTGGGAACATCAATTAGTAACTCAATGGTGGTACAATCGAAATGCATAAGATGTTGTAACGCGAAAAATACTATATACTCTATACATACATTTTATTTGTAGATTTTAATCCAACAAATTGATAATATCCCTTACAACCTGCACATTTGTAAGTTTTTCAATTCGAGCGAATTATGACTAATCATTCCATTTTTATGTTTTTATTTAAATCTGAAATAAGTTTTAGGAATGAGTTAAAATATTTTTTGGGGAAGAATTTGTTTTCCTGAAATTGATATTGATTATAATTTTATGTAGTATTTGATTTGAATACTTTCAATTTTAACTTCAAAATATTTAAAAAAAAACTACGCTCTTTCATTATTTTAGTTGAATATTATCCTTAAAAAATAATATACTATAGAATAGTTCTTTATTTTATTTAAAGTTCTAAAATTTTAAAGGTTATATTTAGTTTTATTTAAAAGTCTGATACACGGTGCAAAAGTTTTAAATGGTGAAAATTTTTAATTAAAGACTTTTATAGGGGTACTGAAAAATTCCTATGCTTGACATGGCCAATATCAGAATTCAATGCATCAATAAAAATAGCGATATTTCTTGATGTATTACCTTATTTTTATACAGGCAACTATTTTCGTTATTCAAAAGGAATTTAACAACACCCAAATCTTATCGTATTCATTAATTATCGGTTTTCATGCTTTCATAATCTCTACGTTATAAACATACACAATTTTTACAGTTTTCTGTGTTTCCCACGGTATTATAGCCTTCAATAATTATCTTTACTGATGATATAATACATTTTCATACTCGATATTTGGTGATAATTATTGTGCATTACATGTAGACCGTAAAGCATAGTATTCCCGATATGTCTGGAGAATAACTTTAAATATATGATCATGACGTCGTTTGTGAAACATCGATATGTTACGTTATATCGATGCATCATCGATGTATCGCACATCGATGCATGTAAATAAACTCTCAGAAATCAAATCAAATTTAAAAAATTAATAAATACATGCTTTGTTTCTATTTTTGATTGAAACAGAAGAGATACTTAAACAGGGTTGTGACGATGACTTATAAAAGTTGCGAGACTAACTCAACTCGCTGGAGAAATTCCACGAAGTCACTAGCACGTATCGGCGACCGTAACTTTGAAATCTCGTCTGCTCATATTACCAAGCTTTTTCATATAGCACCAAAGTATGAGACTGCCATGCCTTTTTGACTTTTTTGGCACATGTGGTTCCCAGACAGTTCCAGTTTTTGTTTCGAATATTTTTGTTCCATTTTTTAAGCTTCCCTCATCCTGGGGTGAGAGAGATACATTTTTGACATCTTTTCTGGGCCACAGATCGTGGGTGACAAGAAGTGCTCACCCCCTCATTGCATTCCCCCTCTATAGTCCATTTGCGGTGTGGGATATGATTAATGAGAAAAACTAACTGCTTGTTGGTAAATAAGTTAAAGCGAGGAGCTGAAATTCAAAGTCATTTATTTTATTTTTCACTTAAATGAGTTTAATGTCGAATTTATTTTAGGCTTGGTTAAATTTATTCTATATTCTTAAAAATTTTGAACTGATTTGAACTATAATATCATTACAATTTGCTGCAAGCTTAATAAAAGGAAAAATTGAAATTATTTCATATTATCGTGCAATTTCTTATTATCAGGCAATGGAACTTAAACTTAAATTCGTGAACTTGATTTCAGGATCATATGTTTCTTTTTTAAACTTAAACATGCTTGAATTTAACATCTTGCAGCGAAATTCCCGAACATTATGATTCAAAATGCCTTTATTTTAGCTCAAAATAAGCCTTTTTTTTTAATTTCAAAGGGTAAAATGAAACGATATTTTTGAAAAATAGTTCTAAGAAATTGCAAAGAAATACTAAGTAAAAAGGCGACATTTTTTATCTAGAAAAAATAATCAAATAATGAATTGTAATTGATAATATTGATTAAAAAACATAAAAAGTTATTGCAAAATTTAAAGAATTGCTGAATGCATTCTAACTAATATGAACACAACACAAAATTTAAAGCTGGTTGAACTTAAATATTTTGCAAGTTTGTTGCAAATTTTATAAACTGCCAAGCTCCAACGTATTGTCATGCAATTTTTCCTTAAAACTTTAATACATAATAAATATAGTTACATTTAAACGTGAACATGGATAAGTTTAACATCTTATTAAGTTTTTAGAAGAAAATTCTCCTGATGTTACAGTTTACTTTTAGAGATACCGTTGCACTGATACTTTTTGCAGAATATTTGTGAAGATTGTGTAGAAGAACTTTTTAGAGATTAACGAATTGTTAGAGATTTTTAGGAATTGTAAGATTTTTTCAGAGATAGAATTGTAAGAGATTTTTAGATATTATAGAATTGTAAGATTTAGAGATTGTAGAATTTATTAATTGTAATATTCTAGATTTGCCTGAACTTAATTTTTCTATACTTGAAATTTTAAATTACTTATGGAGGGGAAAATGAATCTGCGATGAAAAGTTTCTACCGTGGCACTGTGGACCAGAAGACCATGATCTTTGGACAAAAGTCAAGAATTAAATTTTCAACTAAAATATGTGCAGGCAGTTTTAATATGGCCCAAATTAAGTGTTCGTAATCATTCCAAACATTATAATTTACTTTTTGGACCGACGAGAGTACAATGTAATGAAAAACATGTTAAATTTTTTTTCAAATTGTAACTTTAAAATTTTTATTTCGGAAATATATATAGGAATTTCACTTTACTGTTACATTTTCATCAGAGTAATTAGTCCGAAATTATTGTACAATTTTTCAATTTGTTGTATTAGTTAATACTCTTGACAAACTTATAGTTTATATCTTATCATTTGACATTTTACAACGTTTGAATGACTTTCGAAACATAGTTCCAAAAAGTACCACGAGATAATTAGCTAATTTTTTGTTTTGTTGTCTTCTTTGATGTTTCTTCTTTCGAAAAAAACTGCCCCATTTTGCCCGTATTGCAACGGTGGATTAAATATACCGAAAAACAAAAATTATGTTTTTTTCTTCATGTTTTCGCGTTATTTTGTAATTAATTCGCGTTAATTTGTACTATCATTTCGGAAATATAATTTGCTTTTCATTTTTAACATAAATGTCTATTGTCTATTGCTTTTCAATTTATAAATTTAGAAAAATGCACTCAATTTGCGAAAAAAAAAATTGCTGCTAAAAAAATTCCCAGTAATTTCCATTAATTTTATATATCACCTAATGATTTTAAATGAATAAATTAAAATATTTTATATCNGTAACTTTTAAATTTTTATTTCAGAAATATATATAGGAATTTCACCTTAATGTTACATTTTTATCAGAGTAATTAGTCTGAAATTATAGTAAAATTTTTCAATGTGTTGGATTAGCTAATACTCTTGACAAACTTATAGTTTATATCTTATCATTTGACATTTTACAATGTTTGAATGACTTTCGAAACTTAGTTCCAAAAAAATTCAACGAGGTAATTAGCTAAACTTTTTTTTGTTGTCTTCTTTGATGTTTCTTCTTTTGAATAGACCTGCCCCATTTTGCCCGTATTGCAAAGGTGGACTAAATATACCGAAAAACAAAAATTATGTTTTTTTTTTCTTCATGTTTTCGCGTTATTTTGTAATGTTGCTTCGGAAATATAATTTGCTTATCATTTTTAATATAAAATTACGAAAAATTATTTCATTGCTATATTTAATTAATTAAACGTACGATATTATTTTTTTTTTATTTTTGCTCGCCATATTTCAGCCGCCATTTTGTTTTTTCGGGTATTTTTAGTGTATTTCAAAATTTCAACTATGAATACAATTTACCTGCACATAAAAACCCCTTAATAAAAACCCCCAAATTTCGAAACAAATTTTATCGAAATACTAACTTTGGCCACGAAATCGATGCTGGCCCACTGATTAATCATCGCAAATTTGATTAATTTCTATTTGTACATTAAAATTTTATGTTTATAAAAATGTTGATGCAGGTAAGCCCATAGAGAACAATGGTGTTTCAAATGGTGAAAAAATTACTTTCAAAATATCGAAATGCAAAAAAATTATTGGAAAACTTTTCCACAGCGTAATAATAAGAAATTTTGCATTCTTATATTTTGAAAAAAAATTTCAGCATTCATACTTAATGACTTACGTTAAATTTTTCTGAACTTACTTTTTTTATGCTTTGAAACTACTCATTAATCACTTTGAACTACTCAACACTCAAGAGAATTTGCCACTGAGTGTTTCTCTCGTGTTATAGTGTCGTCTTAATGTGTCACTAAAATGAATTAAAATGTCATGCAAAATTAAACAATCTTTTATGAGGTTATGCGAAGCTGTAGTTAAATTTGAATGAAAACATAATTGCAGTTTAAATTTGCCGCAAACTTGCATGGTAATATACTTTATCTACTTAATTGGTTTTTCTGAGAGCGTAATAATATATGTTATAATATTACTTAACTCATAATATATTGTATTTAAATAATACATGGAGAAAAGAAATGGTAAATTCCCCGTACTGTAAGGTAGAGAAAATTCTGGCATTAAAAAAAAAAAATATTAATTCTGGTGATAAAAATCAAAATACCAGGACTTTAAATCATTCATTTGGTAATTTTTTCCGATCACATGGCATCGGTTTACCGGAAATACTGGTTTATTACCATGCATTTATTAAAAAATGCATAACTGAAAAGTAAATACGTTAATTTTGTAAATACTTAAGTTAAGTAAATACGTTGTAGTTTAACCAACTTAAGGGGTTTTATGTCGTCCTCTAAGGTATTATGATAAAGTTATAAATTTTACCTCATTTGCCCAGAAACACGTTAAATTTAACCATATTCTGGCAATTTTGACTATACTTTTTTTTCGTGCAGTTATAATTGAATCATAGAATTATACAAAAGAATTTATAGAAAAGTTTAATGTAAGTTTAGTAGTTTAATGCAAATTCATTTTTTTGTCAATTTTGTACGAAATAGAGAAATTGCACTGGTTTCAAATTTATTTAATTTTTGTCACTGGCTGATATGTCACTGACTGATTTTTTCAGCATTTTTCACTGGCTGATATGTCTATTGCTTTTCAATTTATAAATTTAGAAAAATGCACTCAATTTGCGAAAAAAAAAATTGCTGCTAAAAAAATTCCCAGTAATTTCCATTAATTTTATATATCACCTAATGATTTTAAATGAATAAATTAAAATGAATAATTTTAAATGAATAAATTAAAAAATTTTTATATATATTATTTTATAACTAAAATTATCTTTTTACGTATCTCCTTCCGCAAAAGCACATAATGAAAAAAATAGCAAACTATCCTAAAACAACGTTTTTATTACAAAGGAAAAAAAAGATTTAGGAAAGAATTCAGCTATATCTTGCTTTGTATAGCATTACTAGGAAGTTATTATTATCCACTGAATAATTATTGTTGCAAGCGATATTGAAGGAACACTTAATCATTTTAAGTCAACCGATTTCCGAAACGGTGGAGCGTGAAAACGATTCGCCATTGGCCTTTAATTTATGTTCCTGGTGGAGCGTTAAAGCCAATGCCAATCAAACAAATAACAATTCAATTATGGGCAACATAATTGCAGACGCAGACGATTTCGAACTTTTATAAAAAAAAAAAGAAAAAAAAATCTCAATCACAGTCGCATCAACTTATACAATCCAGCGTTGCAATTATAAAACAGGGAAAAAGGGGGCTGGGAATTTCCATAACAAAAACCAAACGATTTCTTCATGAGAAAAAATGTTTTAAAAATACAACAAAAATTTAAACACGAGATAAAAGACGTGGCAGCAAAACAATCAGCAGATAAAAACTTTGCTTTGACGGAATGGCAGCAGTAAATTTATTAAAGAAACGTACCGATTTCAGGTTACGGTCTGTTGGGCTGATAAATTGACAGTGTTTTTGTTCGAACGTACTGGGGGAGGGGTGTCTCGTTAACTTGGGCGTCAATACAGAAACGCGACAGGTGTTTAGATGTACGGGTGTTCTCTTATCCGCAGGAGTTCCGCATCGATTCCACATTCGCCATTCTGTTCCATAATGCGGCCCTTTGTTTCAAACTTCGTTCCGTCGGAACTCTTTTTTTTTACTAATTCTTTTTTTTTATTTCTCCACTCCCACCTCCTCATGGAATATGGTGCATGAGAAGAGAGATGAGTCCATGTTATTGATTTATATTTATTTCATTTTCTTCCTTTTGTTTTTCTCCCGCCTATTCTTTGTCGGTTGGCGAGATGAAACAATGAGTGAAGGTTAAAAGCCGTTTGACCCCTTTCGAACCTCCCCTCCCCCTATTCCGCCTTTTGTACGTTGTTATCATAACTGTTTCATATTACATATACTATTTATTAATTTTTTTTATTGTCAATAGTTCCGCTTTAGTAAAAATATTTACGAAAGGTTTGTATAACTTACTTGTCGACAGCACAAGGTGAAACGAATATTGCATATTAATTTAGGCTTAACTGTTGGATTGAAAAAAAAATTTTTTTTTCACCTTGAGATTTTTCTCGATTTTGTAATTTCACTAACTTTTTAGCAATAAAGTAGCAAACTAAACTAAAAAACCATTCAACTCTAGATATTTAACAATAATTAATAATAAATAAACAAAAATTAATATTTGGGATTATTTTGTTCACGTGATTAATATTTTGATTAAAAGTAAATATTTTTTTTACCTTGAGATTTTTCTCGACTTCGTAATTTCACTCCCTTTTTAGCAATAAAGTAGCAAACTAAACTAAAAAACCATTCAACTCTAGATATTTAACAATAATTAATAATAAATAAACAAAAATTAATATTTGGGATTATTTTGTTCACGCGATTAATATTTTGATTAAAAGTAAGTATTTTAAGTATTTTATTACCATGCAAGTCTGAAATTTTGTGAATATCGTCTCCCAGATAGCCACTTTAGTGAATGTCGACATTACTTCAGTGAATGACTGAAATATTTGTTATGTATCATTCTATCTCCTGACATCGCCAAAGATCGAAATTGAGCATGCGTTACATTTTATTACAATTTTTATACATCTGGCATATCAACATTCTGACATATCGACATCTGTCTTTAACGTATTGACTTTTGCTATTCACTTATCGACATTTGTATTTTCCAAAATAAATACATTTCGTAAAAGTGTTACGTTTACAATTTGCTGTTAAAGTTACAAGTATACATTTAGTTTACAATTTTTAAAGATGTGATAGCTTAAATTTCTAACAATGCAAAGTAATCACATTGCATGAATTAAAAAAAATTATTTTATTTTATAACTGGCATTGAACAGTCAATCCGTTATTGGGTCTACGATTTTCAAAGTCCATTTTTGTAATTTTGAACACAACCCAGAAGACCTGGAAAATTCAAGCATTGGAAAAACCACTCACGGCTAGCCCGATGGTAAGGGGATTCTAACTCATGAGTCGTCTACTATAGACAATACTTTATGTCAGCACTGTGGTCGGTGAATATCGGTTGATTTTCTTTCAAATAAAAACTAAAATTAAATGTTGTAAGTGTGGAAAATTGTTATATGGAAAGCATATTTCTTTATGAACACATTTGGTAATTTTATTTTAATTTGAAAAGCACGCTGGGAAATATTTATGAGAGTTTTATAAATGTACGATACTTCCAAAATTCATTAAATATATTGTAATTAGGAAAATTATATTTATGAAAAAAATTATATATTTTTATCTATGGCATTTTACTTTAAATAATTTCATAAGGGCATATGAAATGCAGAATAACTGATTGATATTTGATTGAATCTAACAATATTTAAAGGTTTTAAATGTTACTTGTTAAAACAAATGGCCTAATTCTCGGAACCCCTTTTGTTTTTTCACGGAACCCTACAGTTCCGTGGAACACCATTTGGGAACCGCTGTAACGATTTTCCTTGTGAAGAATGAGCTTTAACATATTTTTTAAAAGAAACCTGAACACATAATTTTCTTTTATTACAGTTTTTGAAATGGTCAGTAAAGCAAAAATAAATTAAGTCTCCACCTGTTCTACGTTTTCATCTGCGTCCTTTTTTTTTTTTTTTTCCTTTTTTTCATTCTATAGACTTAGAATGTACTGTTATATCAGAGACACTCTCCTCAAACCCCGAGAGCAAAAAAAAAAAAAAAAAAAAAAAAAAAAAAAAAAAAAAAAAAAAAAAAAAAANAATTAAAAAAAAAAAAAAAAATGAAAAATCACCTGCATCTTATACGCTGTTTTTATTTTAACATTCTTCACTCCCTCTTTCCTTTCGCCGCAGTATCAAAATTTTGATGAAAACAAAACAAGACGTTGCCAGAAAAAAAAATGATATATTTGAAATAAATGAAAATAGAGGTAAGAGAGGGTTTGTGAGACATCTGTGTTGCTTTATATGTGTGCCAAAGTTGGTCTACGTCTGTTTCCATCTTAACGAGATAGGATGTGACACGTTTTGTACGTTTTTCCATACATTTTTAAACTTGGAATTATATTTACTTAACGTGTTTGCATTAGAACGAAGCGGATATTATAAGTAAACACTTCAGCATACTCTTATTAATTCAGTTTCTGTCTCCCACTTTTTACTTTAATTTTACTCTTTTTTTGTGTAAAAAATGTACGCAAGCTTTTTTTTTCTTTAAAAAAAAGTGAATTTTTTTTTTAAAAAATGCCTAATGAAAAAAAAAATGCAAATAAAATAAATGGCAGGACGAAATAAACTAAAATACAAAAAAAACTTATCATTTTATGGCAGAAGATAATATAAAATTATTTTAAATTTAATCATCAGTCATTTTTAGGTTAAATTTCGAATAATATTTTATAATATTGGAAATATACATATAATATTAGAAAAAAGTCTTGTTATACATTTACTGCCATCATTAAAATACAAAAAAAAGAACAAAACACTTATCATTTTATAGCAGCAGATAGTATAAAATTATTTTAAATTTAATCATCAGACATTTACTAATATTTACGTTAAATTTCTAATCATATTTTATAATATTAGAAATATATATAGATAATATTAGAAATAAGTCTTTATACATTTACTGGAATTATTCTTAAGTAATTTCCAGACCAAGGCATTATTAATACAGTACTGAACAAATGATTATAATAATTTTTTTCCAATAATTTAAAAATATATACACTGTAAAAGAAATCCGGACCAAATTACGGTAAAAAGTACTTGAGGCGCGAAGAGTTTTTGAAAAAAGCGTAAAAACACTTTAAGAGCAACTAGAAAAACAGCTAAGATTATTTTAAAATTGCTGCAGTTTGATTTTTATTATGAAGTAAAAATTGAAATATGTAATTTTTGGTTTTAAGAAAAATGAACAAATAAAAATTAAGTAAAAAAATTTGTTCACCTTCAATTTTAATCAAGATATAATATGTTATATGGTGTTTGAAATTGAAGAATAATTATCCGAATTAAATGCACACTAACTGCGAATTTTTTTAATTTTTTATTTCCTTGCCTTAACAGTTTTTAAAAACATATTTAAGAGCAGCAAAAAATTTTGGATCGAATTTCCATAAAAAGTACCGGCACTCACAGTGCCGGTACTTTTTATCGTAAAACCTATTTTTATACTGGAACATGTTACGGAACAAAAAATCTTATATATCGTTACTTTTGCTCTAATAGTTACCTTAAAATTACTGAATCACTCGAATGAATTAAATATTACTGTAAAAACTCAGGTACAATATCTTACGTTAAAAATGCATTTTACGGATGATGCACCCAAAGTGCCGGTACTTTATACCCTATTTTTGCACAGTATAGGGGAAAATTCTATTAATTTAAAATTTGAGTAAATAACAGAAAATTGCATTCATATTATAATTCATAAACCTTAAAACAAAAAGAAGATAACTATTATTTTTATTGTTGAAGGGGGGTTTAAAACTTCCTTACCGCTGACAAAATTTATTCCTAAAATCATGCTTTTGTCAACAACTTTTTAATTATTATACATTATACCATACTGCGCTACTACTATACACCACTACTACTATCATGTATGAATAATATTGGAAAGATTTATAATAATGCAATGACAGGCTCATTTGTTTTTCTCTTTAGCGTGGAAATTTTTTTTTTCTCCAATGGCAGGCACTGAATTTGAATCTTTTGCCTATACTATGCCAGAATTGTTGCTCATTTGTCGTTACCCAGTGGGCACCTGTGAACCAAAGTCACGGAGGCGAGCAACATTGCCCACGCCACACTGCCACAATCCCGTTTATAGGGTGGGCCACATTCGCACATCATGCACACACACAACAGAGGACAGCACAAAGAGAGAGAGAGAAACATCCATGCCCAGAGCGGGATTCGAACCCGCAGCATATGGCTTCGCAGTCAGGCACGCTAACCGCTCGGCCACCAGGAACGTGGCCACGTGGAAATTTAAAGTAAAAGAAAACTGTAACATCCTACTTGTTAAAATAAGGCCATTTCTCTGATGGATTCAGTTTTTAATTTAAGCCTATGTTACTATGAAAGTCCTAAATTTGGTGAATGTCGACTTTGTAATATCAATATTCATTAAATAGCTTTAGTGAAGGTCCGTGAACATTCGTTTTGATATTAATTTATTTGACATTTTAATATATAATAGTGAATGTTTGAATTGTGCTGTACATTGCTGCTTCGGAGAATTTCTATATATTTAAAATATATTGAGAGTGTTTAGTTATATTAATATATTTTATACGTTTTATGAGTAAGTTTCGATGAATGTCCAAAATATTTGTTAAATCCGATTTAGTATTAATTTGTTTCATATTTTAATATGTTACCATCAAATTTTGAAATGTGGTAATTCATTTTTTGGTGAATATATATTCCCGTTGTAACAAAAACATCAGGGTAAGGAATATCGGGCAAGCGTATACTAAGCAATGGCTGACACATCCCTGCCAGTTAATTTTCCGGTAAATCCGGTAATTAATAGTAACTGGCAATTATTATTAATAATCACTTCCTCTGATAAATGTGATAAAACCGTACAGGACAAAAAATCAAAAATGTGCAACCCTCAATAACTTTCCATCATGAAGTCGTATATTAAAATTCAATTTCTCAGAAATTATTCTGCTGATTCCGCTAAAACTTTTGTATTTGTCTATTTAAAATAACATTATTTAAAATGATGTAAAACATTGCATACCTTTTATTTAGTTATAGCTTTTCGGCTATAATTAAATTAAATAACAAAAAATAGTAAATATTTTTTCTCTAAAAGTTATACTTTGCATGGAATTATCTTTTAATAAACAAATTTTATAATTGTGTGCAAAAAATTTTCAATTCGCGCAAAACGTTTTCCAGATATGCTGAAATACACAAAGTTAAAATTAACGTCATTTATTATTTAATAACATTTTTCGTCATTCCCCACATTGCTGCTATTTTAAAATTCAAAGGGATTGTATAGTACAGGGATGGCGAACCAATGGCACGCGTGCCATTTATGGCACGCGGCACAATATTTTGGGCACGCCACCGATCATAATTGTTACTGCACCATGAATTGTTATTACACAAATGTGACACACTATGAAGCATATGTAATAGTTAAATTAAAATTCACAAAAAGCAAACAAAATAATGAACAGAAAAAAATTAATAAAAAATTTATAAAAGCAAACAAAATAATGAACAGAAAAAAATTAATAAAAAAATTAACAATTAATGCTAAAAGAACAATTAATAACCATAAAAAACAAGCTAACAATAAATAACTAGCAAAAAAATCAACAGTCCTGCTTAAACTAATATCTTACAACCTAATATAAGTTATTTGTCATTTAATCTGCAATAACAGAAGTCCCACTGATGCTACTTTAAGTTGAATTACGCGTATAACTGAGACATTGCAAAATGTATTTTCTTTTCAATGTAAATAAAGAGTTTTGAGTTGATAGTATTTAGTATTATTATTTTCCCAATAATCATGAAGTCAAAATTATTTGACGGCACGTCTGTGATTTCATTAAACAATTTTTTAGAAAAAATGGCACGTTGGTGAATAAAGGTTTGCCACCCCTGGTATAGTATGAAAAAATATCTCGGACATTCACCAAAACGACTACTTGAATTCGTGAATGTAGATATTCACCAGAGATAAAATCGACATTCACGAAATTCAATTTTTCTCATAAACATTCTATTGAATTCCAATTTTTTTTTTTGAAAAATATTATATGAGAATTTTTATTTAATTTTTTTTTCATATAATACCTGTTACTTGGGCTTCTCAGCACGGTTTCGCACTAAACCCTTCCTTATTTTCCTGCTACATTTAAAATAAAAACAGAAACTGCTAATCGATTATGTATTCCTTGAAAATCTTTCATTATAATTTATTTTTTGACCCATTTCTAGTTATTTTAACTTTATTTCACCTGCTGGAAAAAGAAAATCATTGCTGCCCTATATTCAACCACCTTTGCCCTCTGGCGGGTAAAGGTGGATCTCTATATAAACAGGTGATTTTTTTTAAGGCAACCGATGGACAGTTCTCTGGTCGAAAAAATTATTCTTGCAATTAATTGTAAGGTGTCTTTGTTTCGCCTTCAAGGTTGTATTTATAATTTTCTAACGGCGCAAAACAAGTTCACGAAGTTGAATAATGTTTTTATACGAATGTGTGTAAATATTTATTTAATTAGTTATTTTATTAGTGGAAAAATGCTGCTCAAAGTAACGCTGTTTTTTGATACGCTTAATTATGCTCGAAGTCATTTGATTATATTGATTATGTTCAAATTGGTGTACTATTTTTGATTTTGATTTTACAGTTGATTCTTCAAGTAGTTTTATTTTTTTAAGAGCTTAGTACATATAAATACTAACGATTTATAATACAGATATAGTTTAAGACAGAACAACTTTTTATTAAGAAAAATATTAATGTTTTTTTTAATTTTTGTTATTTTGAAAGCTATTATGAAAACAGTGTTCCTTTCGATTTTATTTTATAGCTCTTAAGAGCTATAAAATAAAATTGAAATTGGTAAAAAAAAAATCTTTGAAAATTGTAAACGTTGAAACAACTGGGCTAATTGAATATGCTTACTGAATTTATTGAATATATTATAAACTAATATTTTATTATTGAATAATATTATATATTATAAAAATATTGAATATATTTTTCATGTTATTACATTCTGTAAAAAATTTTCAATAATATTTTCGATATTTTTTTAAAAAAAAATATCAGGGTTAATTAAATACTGTCATCAAAATTAGGAAACTTCATCCAAACATTTAAACAGTAACAAAACTGCTAAGAATATGATCAACCAACTTGGAAAAAAAATCATATTCATTAAAACACAACTAAATCATATTAAATGTTTTTTTTAATGCTAAAAATATCATAATCACCAAAAACATGTAATGTATATATGTAAAAAAAAAAACGAAAAAATATATTTTTAACATCCTATTTTGAAAATATAATTCTGTGAAAAAATTGGTTTAAGCATATTTGATAACATTTTTAATAGACTTGCTAAGGACCTTGATATTTTTATACGTCCTTTAATGTTCTTAAAATACTATGTCTAAATGTTTTATGACTTCAATGCCTTTATTTTTTTTCACGGTTCACCAACAATAATTGGATTTCTTTTTAGCGTGTTTCATCACTAAAATAAAATTTAAAGAACTAAAAAAAAAAAAAACTAAAAACGCATTCGTCATTCTACACTAAGAAGAAAGTGCGGTAAAAACTACTGGAATCTGGTAAAATTTACCTGCGTTTCCGGCTCCTAAAGCGCCAAAAAGCATGGTAATTTTCACAACAGTGCTTTGATAATGATTTTGGTAAAATTACTAATAAAATATGGTATAAAATTGAGTATATAATATGCCCGTATTTGCGTTCTCCCCATAACGCAAATACGGGCATATGAGGTAAAATTTGCTGATGTTACCCCTATACCTTAAAGCATGGCATGAAAACCATTAATTCGGTTAAATTTACTTTCCAGTTTGGTATATTTTCTAAATGTGTAGTAATAAGAGATATAATTTTGAAATTTTGAATTTTCTGTGCATCGTCACCATACGAACGGACGATGGTGTAACGATGGTGTAAGTGGTATAAGTGTAGTGGTACAGTAGTATACAGTAGTCCAGGGGTGTCAAACTCGCGGGCCGCATGCGGCCAGAGATGAACATTTTTGCGGCCCAATCAATATATCCGAAGCAAAGTAAAAATAAAATAGAAATGCTAAATAGAGAGGAAACTAGCATATGAAATTAAAATATACTTTATTTATAAACTTAACGGATCATTTTAAATTATACNCAGGGGTGTCAAACTCGCGGCCCGAGATGAACATTTTTGTGGCCCAGTCAATATATCCGAAGCAAAGTAAAAATAAAATAGAAATGCTAAATAGAGAGGAAACTAGCATATGAAATTAAAATATACTTTATTTATAAACTTAACGGATCATTTTAAATTATACTCTCGAAAATGTAAAATTCTAATTGGTTTGCGGCACCTGCCATTCCAGGGATACTGCATCGTATCAAAAATACGCTGAAAAAAATTTCAAATCTTAAAGCAGAATTTGAAACAAGGTTTAAGAATAATTCTTTGGAAAACAAATTTTGTTTGTTTTCTTCGATTTTCTCAATAAATATAGACTCAGTACCCAGAAATATGCAAATGGAAGTGATAGAGATTCAATGCGACTCAAATTCGAAGGCAAAATTCATTGAAGTGGGTGTGCCTGAATTTTACAAATCTTTACCGGCAAGGTTTGAAAATACTCGAAAATTCGCAAATGAAATTATTTTCATGTTTAGAAGTACTTATCAGGGCAAGCAATTATTTTCTGTTATGAATGGAGATAAATCTCCTGTCCGAAACCGTATTAAAAACGCTCACGCTGGGTCAATTTTGAAAGTAGTCCCGGCCAATAAAATTTCTCCCGAAATAGGAAAGATAGTAGCAGAGAAGAGATGTCAAGTATCAAACAATAATTTCATTTTATGTATGTTGATTACAATGTACTATTCAAAATAAAAATATTTATTTCTATGAACATTGATTTTTTTTGCGGCCCACCTAAAGTTAAGCATTGTTTATTTGGCCCAAGTTAGCTTTTGAACTTGACACCCCTGCAGTAGTCTGTATGCGGGTTCAAAATTGCAAGGCTAAGGAGTTGAACATTGGTAGTCGTAAACCCAAAAAATTTGATTGGCTGTTCAACGATGGTTATAAAATACCTCTGGGGGTACTGATCCTGGAGTTTCATTGGTTCAAAATTACAAGGCTACGGAGCTGAACATTAGTATTCGTAAACCCAAAATTGGGTCGGTTGTTCAACGACGGATATAAAAGAAATCGATGAACTTTGTCTAAACTCTACAGCAGCGCGTAATATTTATTATTATTACAACAAAACTACTAATCAAATGAATCACAGAAAATAGTTTAACAAATAAGTTTTAAGTACCAAAATATCAACTAAAAGCACTCAAAATTATACGACGCATTCCTCATTCTGCGTCTTTCAAGACCATGAAACTTCGTCTAAGTATTCAAGCAGTGCAGAATATTAATCATTATTATTACATGATCTCTAAACAAGAGTGAATCATACAGAAAATAGTTTTACAAGCAAGTTTCAACTACCAAAAATATCTGCATCCACTACAAACCCTCAAAATTCTGCGACGCATTCTGCGTCTTCCAGAAACCTCGCCTAAATATTTAAACATTGCAAAACTACCCTGAATGCCAATCCTTCTATTGACCGAGGCACTTAAAAAGGATTACATTCCGCAGATAAGAGCCGAATCACGCCAAACACTTTTCCCTTTTCCACAATTCGGCAATACAACTTGGAGAAGGATGCGTTTACGGCGTATTATTGATTTGACGAATACGGGCACCACATTTCAAAACGTCGGGGAGTGTCGAATCTCCTTTCCATTCCCCCCGTCCTCCCATCATCCATACGTCATCCTCGAAGACGGGATTTTCCAGGGACAAGCATCCTTTGAAGAGCAGCATCCTTCCTAATGAGGAGTAAGAGAGAGAGAGGAGCCTGAAGGAAGAATAGGACGGGGGATGTTGTTAGCCGTTCTAATGATGGTCTTAGCATTCGAGAACTGTCTCTGGGCACCTTAGATGGACGGAGCCGGAGTTTTCTCACTAATGAGGCCCCAAGTCCCTTTCACTCTCTATAGAATAAAAGACGGGGGTGGAAGCAGTGTTCCAGTCTTTTGCATTGATCCTGGATACGTCAGGTAGAGAGAAAAAAAATGGAAGCCGTGGAGCAAAAGTGGCAGTTGCCGACTGCTTCTGTTTCTTTGGCGTGAGAGGGTTTTTTCGGTTGGAGTTTTGTGAGGTTTTATGTTGCAGCCTCTGGCAATATTTTATGTGATGATATTTTAACATCGTCGTTATCTTCGTAATTTTTTACGTAAATCCGTAATACATATGTAAATTTTGAAAGGACATTTTCAATTTTTTTTTAAACGAAACTTATGTTAAATTTAACGTAAGCCTGTAATTTTCACACAATTAACAAATTAATATTTCAAAATGGTTTGAAATCAAGCAAATAAATTTTTAAAAAATCTTATTTCAACAAAGAAAAATGATATTTGAAGATTTGTTCCTTATTTTTATAGTAGGGTTATAAACTTTGTTTGTTATTATTAGATTTTTGGACATTTTCAGTACTACGATTTTTTCACATCATCTTTTTCTTAAGAATATATTTTAATGCTATTACATTCTATACAAATTTTGAAGTAACCTTTTCGACTTAAAAAAATAAATCTCTACAAGTTCACTTAATCTTTCAAATTTTGTACGTTTAACAAATTATAGATTTAAAATGGGCTGAACTTAAATAAATAGAGCTCTAAGCACTTTTTATTATCAAGGAAAAAAGGATTTTTGAAGATTTGATCCATACTTTCAAAGTATGAGTAAAACTTTGCTAATTATTATAAGATTTATAGTGATATTTTATATGCTACGATTTTTTCGCATTGTCTTTTTCCTAAGAATATATTTTCATGTAATTACATTCAATACAAACTTTATAATAACATTTTTGATTTAAAAAAAAAGAAAAAAAAATGTCTATAAGTCCTCTTATTCTTTCAAATTCAGTACGATTAACAAATTATATATTTAAAATGGCTCGTGTATCATCTTATATCATCCAAGAAATGCATTTGAAGAATTGTTTCTTAAAACACTTGTAAGCCTTTTTTTCACAATTTTTATGATTGCGATATTTAATACTACAATTTTCTGACACTGTTACTTTTTACTCCATACAATTACTGTATATGCAATTTTTGCATTGAGATTTTCAATTTAAAGAAGTATTGAATAGTTTGCATAAGCTTTCAAATTTTAAATGATTAACAAATTATAGATTTAAACTCAGACAAATAGAGTTTCGTTATACCTTATCTCATCAAAAGAAGGATATTAATTTTACTAAACTTCCTAACTTATCTAAACATCCGAATAATTTTGCCACCTCTGTTTATTGTAAACACCTTGCCGTTTCTATTCGCCTTGTAATTCTTATCACCCTAATTGCCAGAAAATTTCCGCATTTCATACTTGTGTTTTAGTGCACTTAACCTTTGCTCTGACTATTCTTCGATAAATTTCGAACTTACTCCTAAAGATTCCCCGTGTTATAAATTGTGTGCACGTTAAATTTGTCAAGTCACAAAGTCCTCCATGTTTCCATAGCAAATCAATACCTCTGGGGATACTGAATTGGAGATTGATCGTTCTCTGGTTCAGGTCAAAATTACGATCTTTGGAAGAATGAATGGATGTATGAATGGGTTCGCCCTACAAACGGGTGTGACGTGTGGCTGTGGCTGAAGTCAAATTCTTGGCCATAGATGGCGCCACAGGTAGTAGTTGATTCAGTTATTATTAACTTACCAGTCCCAAACATCCCTCTTCTTCTAATCCTTACAACAACCTTTTTACTCTACCAATTTTCTCTTCCGTTTGCAACAAATTTGTTAATGCCCTGGGCCGTTTTGATTTGGAGGTCAATTTCAGGCCTGGTAGCAAAATTAAATTTAAGAAGAGATTAGAGATTTTAACTTAATTGGAAATCGCTGGGGCATTTAAGTCACAACTAGCCAATACCTGCTGCATAGCTGCCAATAGGCTGCATCAGGCAGATGCGCTTTAAAATTCAGATTAAGGAAAAGCGATAGACCTTCATCAGGAATTCGATAAGTAATATGTTAGCGCGCATTGTGAGAAACTTAGGCTCAAATTTAATTTCGATAACGCTAAAATTGCAATCCTGTCACATCAGCTCAGCTTGATGCTCTGGAATCTTGTTTCATTCATATAAATACCGATTAGCTAATTAACGTTACGAATTACTCATCATCTCTCCATGGCCCTGAAACTGCAGCTTGTTCTTATTGGCTTCTCTTGAGTACTGCGTTTTTCCAGTTTTTTTCACTTTCCTTTTTTTTTTCTTCTTCAGCTTCGCGTTTTCTTTTTCAAATCTGTTTTGTTTCCGTCATTCACGTTTTGTAAATCTTGACAATGAACCCCTATTTTTGAATACTCGAAGCATGTTGACTTTTTTTACATCTGCAACTTATGAAACAAAAAATATATTTCTTGCATTAAGTATATTTTTTCCGCTTCAATTGCTATTGTTTTTTATTTTATTAATCCGCGAGTTTCTTTCAATTCTAGTTACTGTTCTTAGTTCTAGATTTTTTACTTCTAATGGATATAATAAATCCTTTCGATTGTAATTAAAGAACAATTTCTATAAATTCACTTTTGTCGCATCAGAGCAACTTAAAGTAACACTCCATGGTAAAACTTTTTGAACTGACATAACTTTTTTAAAAATATGAAATCTGTTTCTTTTTGCACACCGAAACAGTTATTTTTCGCGTTCCATGCCAAAACAATAGTTTCAATTGCTTATTTATTCTTCAAAACCAAAAATATTTAGGCTTTTTTAACGCATTATTATTGATTATTCTAGAATATATAATTTTTTACTTTATTTCTAACGAATGTAATGAATTTTAAATTGAAAAGAAAAGAACATTTCCAATAAGTTAGCTATTGCTTCTCCAAATGCAAGTTTAGTTTGAAATAATTTTACTGTTTCAAATTCAATTCTCCCGAATAACGGAAAAATAAATCACCATTTTTAAACTGTTTAAATTTATACTTATTTCTTTTTAAAAAAAAGGAAGGTGGTTTGTTTTTCTCTATTTGAAAGAGTGCGGTGCGTGTTCCATGACTCAAGCTTTAATTCTTTTTCCTTCAATATTGTTAAGGTCCCTAATCCGCACGATTCTTGATTATTCCTAGGTCTTATTTTTCTCTTACTTCTAACGAATATAATAAATCCTTTAAATTGAAAGAAAAAGAACAATTCCTAAAGTTCACTATCACCTCGCCGGAACTACTGAAAACAACGAGCTTGTTACCATTTGCGAATACAACCATATCGTACATGAAGGGGAAAAAAAATGATTCTATCAACTATCATGGACATAATTTTACGACCGATTCATATAATAGGTTTTTACTCCTTTTGTTAAACGTTTTACTTCAATAGAAGTTTTGATTCTGAATAACAAAAGAAGTTCCAAGAAACACGAAAAGTTCTTTGTCTTACTATTGCTCTAAAAAGCAGACGATTCCTTATTATTATTTAATGGTTCGCTCGAAATTATCAGCGTTGTTGTGGAGGCACATGCGTGGTCCAAAATAGAACTGAGTATTTTCATCATTAAGGATTGCACAGATGTCAATGAATCATTGATGTGCATTCACTGGTTCCCGATCCTGACAGATATGATCAATGGAAGTTAAAGTTGTAGTTTGTTTTTTATCTCTTTCAGTAAAGGTCAATGTTAGGAAGCTGGGCATAATAGATTTGACATAACTTCCTCTTCCTAGCTGTTAATTATTGCATAAGCTCAACCTGATATGCAGATAAGTTTGTTTTTATATTTTCGTGTAAATTTTCGGAACTATTTAAGTAGCTTTAAAATGCATAATCTTTCAATTTTTAAATAGCTTTAAGTTTTCAAGCAAATACTTAATTTGGTATATCTTTTTGAGAACCGAGCTCTAAGTAATGGGTGGGAGAAAATATAATTATTTAGAGATAAAGATAGTAAACTCATAAAATGCGAACGAATTTTTTTTTTTCTCTTCTTATTTCGATAAAAGTTCAATTAATTAAAATGTAATAACTTTTTATATAAATTATTATAGTTACTTTTAATTATTAAATAAAAATTTATAAACTTTAATTTTTAGCCTTTTTACATATTGTAAGATATTTTTATCAAGTATTTTTACACTTTTTGACCATGAAACTAAAGCAACTCAGTAGTAAACTCATAAAACACAATAATGTTTTTTTATTTTTTTTAAATTTTTTATTTTTATTTCATAAAAGTTAAATTAATTAAAATTGAATAATTTTTTATAGTTATTTTTAATTTTTACATAAAAAAATGATAAACATTAATTTTTCGCCTTTTTTACCTATAGTAAGATATTTTTATCGAGTATTTCTACACTTTTTGACCATGAAAAAGCAACTATAGTCAAATAATAAGATATTTATACGATATAAAACTGTCTAAAAGATTACTTAAATTTAATTTCTTACCGTTTTTATAATTTTTTGTAATATTTAAGAACTCTGACATGTGAGAGTAAATCCAATTATATTTTTACATAAACGATTACTTTGTGGCGATTACAAGCAGAAAAAAATATTAAAATATTATCTTTTTTTATCAACTGATAAAATTGTACCAAGTGCCATCAATCAAATATTTTCTCAGCAGGCAAAATGTCAATTTATCAATTTAATAATGAGATATTATTTTCAAAAAATGCACGTAATTTCGGTTATAAATTATTATGTCTTCTAAATTATTATGTCAATATGGTTTGAGAATGCAGGATTCTTAATTTTTTTAAAAAAGTAGTTTACACATACGCAGAAATTTTAAAAGTAATTTAAATACTAGCTTAATATACTTGAGTTGCATAGATTCAAAACCTACGAAATTGTTTTATACGAAAGGTGAAATATATTACAATACATTTTATTTCTTTGTGTTGTAAGAGCTATTAATTGTTTCAGAGCTTATCGTTTTCACATCTTTTTCGAGCCTTTTCTTCTAAAATTATGGATGAGTTTTCTTTTTTTATGACATCAAATGATATTGAACTCTAAATTTTCCCCGCTGCCGAAACAACATAGCAGTTTGAAAAATAATATTACCTAAAAAAAACATCTTTTTATTTAAAAAAAAAAAGTAAGTTGCAAAAGTAATAGAAAACGTAAATATTACCCGTGTTTAGTTGCATTTTTCATAGATATTTTAAGTCTGTTAATTCTATTTAAACTATCGAAAAAACTTGGATTTGTGTAAAATTAATCTGAAATTTTTTTATAAGTTGAAATATTCAGCAGTACAGGGTAATAGTTGATATGATGTAGTAAGATGTTTTAAGACAACTTATGAATGCTGTTTATTTAAAAAAAATCTTAAGAAAGTTTTTTGAAACTGATTCTTTAACTCTCAGAATAAAGAATATCAAATAAATATTTATCGTACTGCATTAATTAAATATGGAATTACAGTTTTTCTATCTATACGCAAAACATAACTTAATTTTAAAAAAAATATACACGCAAAAATGAGCACAAAGTAATTTTTAAAAAATGGATATTTTTGTTATTTAAAATCTGCGCAAATCAACATAAAAATGTGAAAGTGATAAAAAAAAATGTAACTCCCTGCCATTCACTGAAAACTAAAACAACGGTAATTACTCAAATGCAGTGAGAGAAGATGAAAAAATAAATCAAAAAAACTTTCAACGCAGGAAAAAATATACTTTTTTTTCTTCTTTTAGTGTTCTGTTCTTGGGAAAGAATTCGGAAGGAGACGATGACAAAGCTAAAGTCTTCAGAGAACGACATTTCTTGATATCACGTCTGCCATCTTGAAAAAAGGAGGAAGGGATTCTTTATCATCAGTTCTCTCGAGATCTTCATGGGATGATAAAATAGTGGAAGAACACCTAAAGAAACTCATACACTGTTTTTCAACTGTCTTCAGATTGAAAGATACCCCAGCAGTGCTTCTTCATTCGGTGAATTTTTACACCAACAGAACAATTTTTCACATCCGAGAATTTTTTTTTTTGTATCACGCAAACGATAATTTGGTATCTGAAATTTTTATAGACAGGCATTTTATCAGACGATATATTCTAAGTCTAAATTTAAAAGAAGCTAAAATTCATTTTACCCCATGTTATAATATGAGTTTTTTCCCCCCTTCTGCGAGTCGAATTTTAAAAGCAACACAGTGTTTACCATTCACACATAATTCCAGTTTTCTTAATTAATTTATTTATATATTTGGCATCATGCAAACGATAGTTTTGTTTAGTTTTTCTTAAAAAAGCATTCCATCAGACGATATATTCCAAATCTAAATGTAAAAGAAGCTAAAATTAATTTTAACCCAATTTATAGTATGATTAATAGATATCGCCCGTTTTTTTCTTTACGTAGAATTTTAAAAGCAATATAATTTTCAACATACATAATTGTAGTTTGTTAATTAATTTATTACTTATATGTATTTTCTTTTTTTCGCAAACGATAGTTTTGTTTACTTTTTTTAAACAAAATACATCCTTTTATCCGACGATGTGTTCTAAATCTAGCATTAGCAGAATCTAGAATTCATTTTAATCCATTTTAGCATAATTTTAAATTAATTTAATTTCATACATATATTTTTTGGTTTCGTGCCTATAATAGTTTCGTTACAAGTTCTTTTTATAAAAAAAAGCATTTTATAAGACTATATATTGTAAATCTATTATTAAGAATGTTAGAATAAAAAAGAAAAATATTCGTCAGATTGGAAAAAAACAACAACTAGGGAATTGGCAGCACCAACGGCGTAACAAATATAGATTACCATGTAAATTTAATTTAACTTCAGTTTCCATTTATTAAGGCTATTTCATTAAATGACAAAAACATTATTTTAATTAATGATTAAACAACGATCTTGAATACAAAATACACGATTTCATATTTTAAGTATTAATTTTTTTTCAAACCATGCGAATGTCATTTTTAAACCCCAACAAAATTATTCCAATTTAGAAATAATAAAACAAATTGAAATTTTATTTCTTATAAAGCACATAACTTTTCCAGCACAAGAAATTTTTTAAATCCTTTTTTATTCACAGTTTTTTTAAATTATTTTTTTTGTTTGCTGCTAGAACTTAAACTAATCACTAATTAATTTACATATTTAATGCCTACTACTCGAAACATTTAGAGTGCGTTTTGAACGGAAAATCTGAGCAATTGTTTAAATGTAGAGCCATAGTGACTCAGGGGATAGAGATCTCGCTTCCCAATGAGGTAACCCGGGTTCGAATCCAAGTGACGGCTGGTCAATACAAATTCTGCACCCAGCAGGCGCCAACATCAGGGCTAACGTTAAATGTCCTCAATAGTAGACAGATTATGAGTTAGAGTACCCGTGCAGTCAGCCTAACCATGGGTGGTTTTTCTCTCCATGTGACACAAATGCGGGTTAGTTATATCCAAAAGTCCTCCACGAAGGCAAATGTCTCCCAATACTTGATTCAGACGTTCCCTTGTCCTCTGGATTGGGTTCAAAATTACAAGGCTACGGTAAGTATCTGTTGTAGTTAACTCAAAATTATGTCGGCTGTTCACCGACGGTTTTAAAATAAATCAAATATATAAAATTTTTCAATTGTAAAAAATATATTCAATTGTAATGTATTCAATATATTCAATTGAAAAAAAAAATAAATGAAAAAAATTTAAAACTTTCAAATCTCATTTTCTATCCAGCTTAAAATAATTCAGTCATCGAGTCTTTCCTGAAAACTACAAAATGATTCCAAAACTGCAGAATTGCAGAAAAGTTATTTTTAATTATGATGCTTTTAATATCACGTGAACAAATCAGTTGTAATCAAAAGTGAAGTCTTCTCTGCAGCATGAATTTAATCCGTCAGTAGCGGTGGAAGAAAAAAATAAATAACGAGTTGTATTACACTTTAACTCTTTGAAGTCAACAATGTTCTTTAAAAAAGTATAACTTTTCCAGTTCGCAGGAAAGTTCTATCCTTTTTATTCACCGCTACAATTAATCATGATAACTTTAACCGTACTTGTTATTATTTCCGTTCCGAGAAATGAGTCGGGAGCGTTCTATCCATAAATTAAAACACTGTGTTAAAAAAGAAGTGATGGAAAAGTTCGAAACAATGAACGACCCCAATTCGACGTTTAACGAGAGTGTAAGCTACCCTCGAAACCCCTCCTGAGATAGTTACACTCACTTAATCTCTCTCCTAGGATAATTAATGCTCTTCGCTTTCGATTCCACTATAAATAGACGCCGCCCCTGCTCTTCTTCATCTGCAGACGATTTTTCTGTCCGAAGGGCAGGATGCGTGACAACCCCCGTGCATTTGGAATGTTCGCACATTAAAGAACGTGTCAGAGAGAGGAACATTCTTTCATTCTCGTCTTGCAGTCTCGTTTGAAAAGTTTCGTTTCAGCTTTCAGACATTTTTGAGCGTGAGGGAAAAAACAGAAGAAAAAAAAAAATTCTGGAACATCTCTATTCGAGAAATTCTTCCACACATTCAAAATCTGATTACTCAGTTTTTCGTAACTGAAAGTGACAATTTAGTTTTTTTGTGAGTGCATGTGCGTGTGGAAACAGTGCTATGCAGATCTGATTTTGATTTTTATCTCTGATTGTTTAAAACAAAAAATGTAGAATGAAATTAGACTGGGTTTGTGTCAGTTCTTAAAATCTTCTTTCGAGAGGTCTTAACTCATATGAAACTGTTTCTTAAAGTTTTATAAGCGCTTACTTTAATTTTTCTTTGGTTCCATGTCCTAAAGGGACCGACTTAGGAAAGTTATCCACCCTAGAAATTTTTTTAAATGTTTTTTTTTTCTTAAATGAAGTTAATATTTATAGTTATTGATGGATTATTTATATTAATTAATATATTTATTTGTACTGTTATTTGATTTAAAAAAATGTTGGACGTGTAGAAAAAGTGAAAAAATCTACCAAAAATGTGTCAATGGTTTCATTATATATTTTTTATTGTAAAATGCAACCAACGAATCTATGGTATGATGCCCCACCTGCAAAAAAAGAATGCACCTCCTAAATAAAAGTTTTAGCTACAGGCCTGCTAACTATTTTATTTTTTTACAGCCTTCAAATTCTTTTCATGTTCCATTTTTGATTGATTCGTAATAATTTTACAAACTTTCAGGTGCTTAAAACGTTCTTATTTTTTGGCTACCTTTAGAAGAATTAGTATCTGTTATTGTAAAAATGTCAACATTATTGAGGTCGAAAGACCGTGGAATTTTTCTGAAAAGTACTTTTTCAAATTTTCGCTTCAATTTTAAGGTTCTCTAATGGAAGTGTAGGAAACTGATAAAAATCTTGATCTTCATCAATAGAAATGAATGAAAATTTGGATTATCAATAGAAATTAATGATGTTCTGGGTCTTCATCAATGGAAATTAATGAAAATTTGGATTATCAGTAGAAATTAATGATGTTCTGGGTCTTCATCAATGGAAATTAATGAAAATTTGGATCTTATCACAGAAAATCAATGAAAATCTGGATGTTCATAACTTAAAACTAATGAAAATCTGGATCAGCATCAGTAGAAATTAATGATATTCTGAATCTTCATCAATGGAAATTGAGGAAAATCTGGATCTTCGGCCATAGTTTGAATGTCTTAAACCTGAACCAAAGCTTGAAAATACAAAATCTCACTGAAAAGTATTAAACGAATTTTAAAACGCATAAATATTTTTAATTTGTAAAAAAAATATATGTATATTAAAACTTTGCTAAATGCTAATTTTTCATGATTACCTAAATGAGTGTCATATAAATCAAAAATTAATTCCCAACTTGTGCATAGTTTTATGAGTGATGCAGAAGTAGAATAACTTTTCAATTATATTAGAGGACTATAATTTTATTGCAATACTATATTTATCTATAGATTCCTATAGGTAAAATTAAGTAGAGAAACGAATTAAATGTCGACTGAAGAAAAACTACAATAATGTCATAAATTTGTAAACAATTTTGTTTGTTTTTCTTCTCAATAGCCCAAAAAGAAATACAATCTCTTAAAAATAGCATTTATTCGCTCTATTGCGCATCGTGTTGGCGACATGTGCGTGAGAAATCGTAGTAAAGCAACCATCTTTGACTTTGAAAGGTTTTTCCAAATGAACATATTCACCTTAAGTACTCCATACAAACTCTGAATTGTGAGAAACGAACTGGTAAAATGTTTTGTATTTAAAAGATGATAAAGTCACATTTATGGTTGATTGTTTCATGTGATAATACTCATTTTTTGTGACAGAGCAAAGAAATGATTTTCGTTTGGATCGTGTGTTTCGTGATGTAGTTTAACGTTTACGTTTTTAACCATGTAATCCCTAAATAGCGACAAGCTGGGATCGTTTTGTCCGATAGATTTTGAAGTTTTATTGTCATGTTGCTTTTAATTTTCTGAACAGAGTAATGACCGAGCTTATTGTTTCTTTGGCTATACTGTTTTATCAAGCTGTACTGGGAAAACAGTTTCGCAGAGCTTAGTAAGCACCACTGTTGGATCAGTCAGTAACGGAAAAATTATTGAAAAGCTTAGTGGCCACCGTTATCTCATCGAAATGTACTGAAAAATTGTCAAAAAGCTTTCTGAGCATTACTATTTTATCCTATTGTACAGGAAAAACAAAATGTGAAAAGTTTGCTAGGTACCATTGTTGGATCGGATTATATTTTTGAATCAGACGTGCAATGAAAAATCTATAAAGAGCTTAGTGGGCATGGGCCAGTATTGGATCAGATTGTACAGTTTAGTAAGCACCACTGATTGATTATGCTTTAATGAAAAAAACAGTTGCTAAAGAGCTTTGTAGGCACCACTGTTTGATTATGCTTTAATGAAAAAAAACAGTTGTTAAAGAGCTTTGTAGGTACCACTGTTTGATTATGCTTTAATGAAAAAAAAACAGTTGTTAAAGAGCTTTGTAGGTACCACTGTTTGATTATGCTTTAATGAAAAAAACAGTTGTTAAAGAGCTTTGTAGGCACCACTGTTTGATTATGTTTTAATGAAAAAAGCAGTTGTTAAGGAGCTTTGTAGGCACCACTGTTTGATTATGCTCTAATGAAAAAAACAGTTGCTAAAGAGCTTTGTATGCACCACTGTTTGAACAAGTAATAATGTAAAAAGTTTTATAAAGAGCGTGGCGGGCACCGTTGTTTAATTGGTAAAGACATCAGACACATGACATTAGCTGAATTTTAAGTATTGTAGCTAATCGAAAAGTGTCTAAAAGTTTGGTGATAAAACTGATTCAGCAAAATCAATTACCACAACTATCTGCTTGTATTTGTTGAGAATCCATTGAAACTTCCATTGTCTTCGGGCACGAAGCTCATATTCTGAGAGTCACTATGAGTATATTAAAATGGCCACATTTGAAATATAAAAATAATAAAGAAAAGAAATCCCTTAAAGGGATCAAGATAACATTCTCTACAGCGAGAATTTTCAGTTCAGAATCATGTTCAATGGTTAGGACTGCGAGGTCCGAAAAGGCACCCCCAGCCTCCAAAAATTGGAAACTTAAAGTGAATGAATTTGTTCCCAACGGATACTTAGGAGCATGGGGAAGAGATCCAAGGTTGGCGAAATATTGACAGATAACATAGCCAAAAATAAAGCCAACCATTCATAATCAATATTAGGTTTGAAAATACTTTGACGATCGCAAATCGCCAACAAGAGTTAGAATAACCATGTAACTGAAACATGTTTGTGGTAAGTATTCAAACACACTTTGAAAGCTAGGAAATATGTTATGCCTATTGTGGCATCACATTTGTTTTTCAAAAGGACAACATCTATAAACTACAAAAAAGTGGTAAAGCGAAGTCCCTATGTTTCAGCAGGATCCATTTTTTCAATCAATGAACTGAGATGGAACTAAACATCGTTCTTATGCATTGCATCCAGACGAGTGAGGAACACAAAAACAACGCGCAGTCATATCCTGTATCAAAGGAGATAACTGGTGGTCACTGTATATAGAGATTACTCCATAATGGTCTGAAGACTAATGTTCTAAAACATGAAGTTTAAAGACCCTATGAAATCCATCTCACAACATCGTTGTTAATGTTTTTTAAATAAAGATCATAATATCACTGATTTCACTTTGAAATCTCTTTAAAACATGGTCGCCAGTAGTGTGAGATGGCTCTTATGAGCCTTGTATCTTTTCGTTGTTCTGCCAGGTTTGTCCTCCTAATATCTTTTTATTAATAACATTGGTTTTACAAAAATAAAAAGATAAATAAAAAATAACTTCTGTAATATAAATTCTGTAATGTAAAATAACTTAAGGTAATATAAACTCTAAAAAAATGATAATGCAAAATCTCATTGCTTTGACGTGAGTTTTTAAATAATTCATTGATATGAAGACAGTTATTTCCATGAATCTGAGCATTATTTTCATATTTATTCATGCCAAAGCATACGAACCACCTTGAAAACTTCATACATGCACCTCTTATATAACTGACCGACGAGACAACCGACATTCATGATAAATAGACATGACATCATAATGGTCAGTATACTAAAGTTTCCAAAAGCAACGAGAGGTTTCAAGATCCCTCAAACCCCTCTTGCACCACTGGCTGCAACGCTTTTAAAGTAAGAGACATCATATTGTTAAACCAGTTTAGAAACATTTTTTTTTAAAATCGTCAGCAGCAATTTAAGGGTTTTATTGGACATTGAATTTCCTCAATGATTTGGAAGGTCTCTAAACTAGATTAGTTATCCTGACTAGGTTAGTTTTTTTACATTGGCCTTACAAAACGAAAGTTGCAATCAAGGAAATACAAATTCTTGAAATGCCGTAGTGA
This sequence comes from Parasteatoda tepidariorum, assembly GCF_043381705.1. Lineage (NCBI taxonomy): Eukaryota > Metazoa > Arthropoda > Arachnida > Araneae > Theridiidae > Parasteatoda > Parasteatoda tepidariorum. The sequence continues at coordinate 18,993,023 of NC_092211.1, forward strand.
CAAATCACCTTCAACATGATCATCAATCAAATCAATGAGCTCGAAAACCGGTCATCTCCAACAAAACTAATTTTACAGGAGAGACAAACAACTGAATAGTTAAGTATCAGCGTGATATCTAGAGACCTTTTTTCTTTACCGCATCAACTATACTATAACAAGTAGGTGGATATGAGCTTTTTATATCCTAGATATGTATCTACGTCAGATAAACTTAAAAATGCAAGAGTCTCAATTTTGAAGAAAAAAAAGTGGAGATGACTAGTCTTCGGATTCATCGATTAAATTTATGTGTTTATTGACAGAGTGTGATGAACCTGAACATTGTTGAACGGTTTTCTGGTTGTGAACCCGAACGTCTTCTAGGTAGAAACAATTTTCTAGCTGATCTCACATAACTGATAAGCACTGTTTGCTGTAAAATGCGATAACTTCCTGATAGTTAATTGGCAGGTTTATTTAAATTACCGGGGAAAAAAACCTATCATTCTCAAAATGCGTGGTTTAACTCTTACACCATATCACCATATGTTTTTACAAATAAAACAAAGTTGTTTTTAGCAGCAAATTTTACAGTTTTAAGTTCAAGTACCTTTCAGAGGGAAGAGCATTAAATGTAAAATTAATAATGTTTAAAATCTGACTTTTCTTCTTTTTTTTTTTAAAAAAAAAAAAGAGAGAAAAATAGGCACAAACGACTGTTAGAAAGTTCATTGATTTCACTGATTTATTCAAAAAAAAAGTCGTAACTTAAAAGTCTTGACAATTTAAAACTTTAATTGGTTCATTATTTTATAATTTTATTCAGGAAGTATAACAAGGTTAGTTACGCAACAGTTTGTATTACCATAACAATTTTACATTACAAATTAATGCAATAACGCAATAGTTTGCCTTAGCTCAACAATCTTAGAATACGAAGTAATGTAGTAACGGAACAGTTCATATTACATCAACAATCCTATAATTCGAAGTAATGCAGTAACGCAATAGTTTGCATTACCTTAACAATCCTATACAGCCGACTATTGCAATATTACAACAGTTTACATTACCTCAACAATCCTATACTACAGGGTACTGCAATAATGCAACAATGTACATTACTTCAACAATACTACCAAAGTAATGCAGTAACGGAACAGTTTATATTACGCCAATAATCCAATTATTCAAAGTAACACATCTGTTTATGCTATCTGTAACCTCTACAATACAAAGTTAATACAGTAACGCAACAGTTTACCTTTATAATCCTACTATCCAAAGCTTTTCAGAAACGCAACAGTTTGCATTACCACGAAAAATACAGCAGCGCTACAGTTTGCATTACCTCAAAAATCCTATCATACAAAGTACTGCAATAATGCTGCAACAGTTTACATTGCCTCAAGTAAGGAAATCAGCAATTCTACAACACAAAATAATACCGTAAAGCAAAAGTTTACATCACATCAACAATCCTACAGTACAATCCATTATGTTAACCATAATGCATTGCAAAACTAATGTGGTAACGCAGCAGTTTACATGACCTAAACAATACAAAGTAATACAGTTTAAAGTAACTCAACAACCACAGCTATATAAAGTAATGCATTATTTTACATTACCTAAGCATTTCTTTATAAAAATAAAATAAATGTGATAATTTTCTGTTTCTTGTTTTTTATTTTGTTTTTCATTTTCAGAAAAATGGATTCAATGCTAATCCTAATATGCGTAGTTTTAAGCACAAGCGAGCAGTTTTTAATAATTTTGTCCAAAACTTGAAACTACATAAGCATAAAACAGTATTAACTTTCTGCAATCTTCCTTAGTCATAAATTTGAACCATGTTTCCCTTAAAGTTGAACAGTAATATCCTGTAATAAGTTTTACGAATTAATTTGCAAGGTAATATGGTTCCTCCAGTCCCCTTATTTAAGTTGCAGCAAAATTGCATGATATTATGGTTTGGCATGATCCAAAATTTCTTTGAGTCTCAGAACTACCATTTCATATATTGAACCGTAATTTTATTTGTCTGAAAATTATGCATACTATAGTAGCAGCATTTTCCGTTGTTGGCCAGGGAGATCATGAAGGTAATTTCAAGACCAACGGCATGATTATGGCAATGGGATCAGCAGAGTGCACAGGTCGCCTTTACTTCCCTGGCAAGTTGATACCCATCAATTTGAAGCTGGTTCAAGCCGCCACTGGGGATCGAACCCCAGTTCTTCACTGAGATAGTTTAGTGCGTTAACCACCGAGTCATTACGGCTTATGCATTCTGTAACTATTCTCAACATATACATTGAAGGAAAGTGCCTATTATATAGAAAAATGCAATCATTTTAATGTTAATTCTAACCTGGGTTTAAATTTTGGTAAGAAAAAAAAAAGATTTCACCACGCTATAGAAACTTTTGAAGCGTTTTGGCCCGTAATATTTTTTAAAATTTACTTCAAACTTAATGTGATGAACTCAACGCTCATTCATATTAGAACATTTTTAACTTTATTACGCCATAGTTCATGGTTCAACTGGAACTGAAACATGATTAAATTCAACACCTTATTAAGGTTGCAGCCAATTTGCACAGTATTTGAAGTGAAGATACCAATGTTATGGTTCAACGTTGAGCAAACTTTTTGAGAGTTTAGAAAAAACTCATAAAAATTTTCTCATTTTAAGTCCGATTTCCATGCATAATTTTGAAAGTGAATTCGTTCTGCAGTAGAATGGAGAGACGGTTGATGAAGTTCTGCATAATTTGCTATATTTTCTTAAAATACGACATCTTTCTTAATTCAAAGTTAATTTTTGAAAGTATTTTTTCTTTCATTTTTTTTTTTTTAGTTCACTCTTCTTTTCTGAACACTAGTTCGAAAAGTAAAATGAGAAAAACCGAGCAATTTAGCCCCATTCATGCTTGACGTAAATACATAACTGTATTTTTTAACATAAACTGGAGCAAAAACATTTATTTGCTCCAAATATTTTCAAACCAAACTACTCGATTCAAACTGTTTAAGTTTTCAAAATCGTTTTCAATTTTCCAAAACATTATGTTCAAATCCTCTAATACCAACTTAAATATCGTTTGATACTTTTTTTTACTCATGATTCCAGCGAAAAATACCGTGAAACACAGAAACCCAATAATTTTTATTTACCAAACAACCGCTGGGAACAAGTTTCCAAAAGAAGAAAAATCGTAAAACATATTTTATTCCCTCAAACGATCCATCAAATCCAAGACCCCCGGGTGAAAGAAAAGAAATGACCAGAGGTCACAAAATCGTCGAACCATGATGCCAAGATTTGCAGGTTTATATTTACCCGTACGTATATTCATATCCGTCCATATAGCTCATTAGCTATATCTTTTTGTTCGATGCAGACTTTTTCACGGATATTGTTCTCAAACCTCCCACTACAATAATATCATTTATTGTCTATGATTCATTTTACGGTGTATATTCTCATAAGGTTGGAATTAAAAAGTAAAATAAAAAGTGACCGGTACCTCTTTTTTTTTTCTTCTTTCCTTCGTTCTTTCTGTAGTGCTGTTAGCCAATTACATCTTAACACGCATCAATAAGTCCTTTTTGTTCTATGTCGTCATGCCGCTACCAGAATTACTAAATGAATCTTTTGCGGTCTTGGAAAAGAATCACGATCATTTCAAGCACAGTTCAAAACCCTTTGAAGAAAACCTGCAACCGTTTTCGTGTATTTTAATGAAATCATTCCAAAATGCAGGGCGATACACAAATGAATGGTAGGGTTTTAAATATTTATATATACGAAACTATTACATATATACCAACGAATTCATCTAATCTGTTACTATCCTTTTGATGAAATGATCGGATTTTTAGATACTACTAGAACTCAATCTTTCTGCTTTGAGGGCTTAACCTTAAATATGATAATTACTTAACGATATTATAGGCTACGAAGATGATATTTTAAGATATTTTATGCGAAAACGATATTTTAAGATATTTTATACAAAGACGATATTTTAAGTTACGGAGACGATATTTTAAGTTACGCAATATTTTAGACCAAGACGATATTTTAAGTTACGCAGACGATATTTTAAATTACAAGACGATATTTTAGGTTACGAAAGTCACCAGAACATACTTTTTTCTGTATAAACATCCATTTTCCACAAATTTGCCATCCCCAATCTCAAAATATGTGGGGAAGCCACTTTTTGGCAAATGGGGTCCCAATTGCTTAAGGTGGAGGGCTGTAGAAAATTTGGATACTTTAATATCTACTAATTTCCCTACTTGCGTATTTCGATATGACTTGAGAATTTGTTAAATTAATGAAATAGTTATTACATGCAACCAAATTCGTTTATAGATAGATGTAAAGTTTCCCGAGCAAAAAATATTTTGTAATAATTATTTTTCTATTGCTTTATTTAATAATAGTCAAAAAACTCTTTAATTGTAATGCATACAGATTTTTACATCATGTAATTTTAAAACACGAAGTACAAAATCAGAGCCAAATCGATCAAATTTTTTCTGAGTTTCCAAGTTTTAAAAAATTCTTCACTTAAAAATTTGATTAGTACAAAAATGCTTTCTTTAACTCTTATTTGTTATCAACGGTTCATAAACAGTGTCTTGGATCTGCGGAAGATGAGTGATTTACCCTTAATTACATGGCCTCCAAGATCTCCGGACCTTATACTAGAATATTTCCTAATATGGAGTTACTTGAAAGAGGCTGTTTATGAGCTCTCGGTGACAGAAAATGCTACTAAAACTCGAAGAATGCTTTTGTGCAGTACATGGAACTATTGACTTTTCGAAACTATTAAATATGTGGCATTTGTAGCTGAAAAAAGAAAAAAAATTGTTTATTTCATTTTTCTCTTATTTCATTTATCATTTGGTGTATTGTGTCACGGTTTCTAAAATCCGACCATAAATTGGTGCTCAACCTGTATATTCTGTGAAAATATGTAAGAAATAATGCCTCACTCATTTAAAAAACAATATCACAGGTTAAATTAAGAAAATTTAGTCACTGGCCTAGAGGTTGTGGCTGAACCAGTAAATAAAAATATTAATAGCGCTTACACCTTTTCATTGGTCAGCTCACAAACATCTAATGAAGCGAAGTTAAATAAAAAATGACAACGCAGAGAATGTTTCACAGTTTGATGAAATATATGTTATTTTGTAACAAAAACAAAGACGAAAAAAATGAAACCAAAAATCAAAACAGCATAACATTCCTTCACATACACTGATGTCCAAAAGTATGCTTACATTTCGAATATCAGTGTAGATTGCTAGTTTGGAGAATCACTGATAATTATTTTAAGATGGTCCGAATGCAATTTAGTGGTCCTGGATTGTTCGAACCCTGGCAATGTCAGATGCCTAATTTGATACAAAATACAAAACTGTACTTTTTGAATATAAAACCTTCATAACTTCTTAACTATTAGTCTAATAGCTTAAAAATCGGTCCTACTCGACTAAGCGTAAAATCTACATCGGAAGCAATAACTCATATGGCAAAATATTGTGAAAATTTCCTCGTCTTTTATCTTTTTCCACTTTTACCAAAACCTGACATACGAGGTCGAGCAACTTTTTACCACTTACTATGAGGAGGGTACTCAACAGTTTGCCACTGGGTGGAATTATTTTAAAGTCCGCGTTTTGCCCCTTTTTGAGGTATCTTAACTGCATTCTTATTAAAATCTTAGAAAGGAACGAGGAAAAAAATTACGTGATGAAATGTTATTAAACTTTCACAAAACAGTTTTCTCATAGTCTAAAAATTATACAAAGAATGAAACGAAATATATTTCGAATAAATACGTACGATTTAGAAAAGGGTGATTCTCTGTGTTTCACTCTTTCTTTTACATGGAACATTTAAAAATCGAAATCATTCTAAAAATATACAGAAAAAATAACATAAGCATAAAAAGAAAAATAATAATGAACAAAAAGTTTAGAACCCCTCTTATTCTAAATTCCGATCAATAAGATAATAACTCAGATAAAGAAAGAACATTCGGTGTAATGTTCCTAATTTTGCCATAGTGTGACATTTTTATTACACGTGCACCCTCCACAAATGACATTTCCTGGTCGTAAATTCCATACACCCCCAGAACGGTTCTTTTAGGTTGTTAAATCCATTTCTTTTTGTACCCTAATTCTTTTCTGTACATTATATGATTAGTGATGCTATTTCGCAGTATAAATGTTTCATTGCTCAAATTATACCTTTAATTGAGAAAAAACTCACCGCGTTTGTCTCAAAAAACAAGTTGTCTTAAGTGAGTTCATTGATAACTTAATAAATAAATAAAAAAAAAACATACACAGAGCGAAATGGAACACACTGAGTAATTTTCGATCTAATGATCAGATTTTTACTTACTAGAATTCAATCTTAACAGTTTGAAGGCACAACCTAAACTATTTAACTGATTTGTGCAGATATTTTAAGTTACAAACACAGGTATATGCTCCGAGTGAATTTTTCGCCAAGTGACAAAATAAACTATCGCCACTTATTCAAGGAAACGAATTTCATCAAGATTAAAGAAATATTCGGTCAACCTAAATAAAAAAGAAAACTTGCAGTGCTTAAAGTATCTAACTTTTCTAATTATCATTTTATCGTGGGCATTATGTAGTTGGATAAATATCGCCCTAACCCCACAGGAAAGACGTGTAGAACACAGAGATAAATTACAATCAACCCTAAGCAGGATTTTATCCCGGAATCTTCCTAGTTCGAGGACGATTCTTAGACTACCACATAGCCCAGTCAGCTTACTAGGTTACTTTGTTTGTTCTAGTCTTCATTTGAGTTTCGTCATTCTAGTTAACTATCACCACAATGCATTACGATGAGATTTTGAGTTGAGAAAACTTTGTCGTTACATATATTTGGAAGTTCAAGTTTCGCCACGAATCACGTGATTTCGTAACGAAATTCTTCTCAAAATTGAGGAAATTTATAAAATTGAGAACCATTGCAGAACCGTCAAAAGTGAGAGTTTTATTTCTGAGAGTGCAATGTCGCGGCAATGCATGATCTCAATAGTTTGTTCAAGTATCCAAATCTATCAATAAATTTTTAAAAAATATTTTTAGATAGAGTATGTTTTAGTAACTGATATTCTAACTAAAAATATCAACTGTACAAAGTGATTGACAAATCTAAGATAAAACCCTTCAACCATTGATAGAGTCCTAGTAAGTGAAAAATTCGATAATTAGATAAAAATATATTCAGTGTGTTCGCTTTTTTATTTTGCACATTGTATGGTTCGCAAAATATAACAAGATAGTTTTCGATTTAGTGACCAGATTGTCACGTATTAAGATGCAGTCATACTAATATGGTTCGAACTAAATAATTTCATTGAATTGTGCAGACGATACTCTTAGTTTAGAAATCAGACACGAAATCATACATTCTCTGAATAAACAAAGCTTTTCTTTAACGAATTTAGATTTTTTTAATCCATTAAAGTACCCTTTAATTTAATGGATTAAAAAAATATATATTCGCTATCGAAAAGCTTTGCTTATTAAGCCTCTATCAAAACATTGGTTCTCGATAATTTAGGCAAGAGAAATTACGTGCAATCGAAAGTTTAGTTTTTTTATTGTTAATTTCCTTTTTTTTCACGCTGAATGATATAAAAAAAAAATAGTGCGTGGAGTCCCTCCGCGTGGAAGGGGTTAAACTTCGCAACCTGCAGCGTTAATTGTAGAAGAATCAACAGTCGTAGAAGGATCACTAGTTCTATTCAATGACTCTTTTTCCTGCTCTCTTCCGTGCTCTGTAATAACGGTATTATTGTGCATTTTCCCATCGTGGACCTCTTGAACCAGTGGAAGTGCTTGTGGTTGCCTCATCGTCTCGCCATGGAAAATGTATTTGCATTAATAATGTATGTGAATGCGTCATAATGTAATTTCAAAAGAGAAAACCTAACAATCAATTGATATTCACTAAGGCTCCTATACTATCAGAGCTGACCTATCAAGCAATATTGGAGCAAGCAAGTTCGCAAGTTAACGTTATGTTAGTATTGTGCTTATGTTAGCTCTTTGCTCCAAAAATAGATGATATGTCGGCCTGTCTAATTCAGGGGCTCTAATATTCACAAGAGACGTACCTTAACGTAACCTTAAATCCGTCCCATTGTCCGTGGGATTGTTTTCACTTATTTTTTACAATTGTTATCCACTAAATTTGAAAATAAAAAATACTACCCTATTAAATTATAAATGTATCAAAACAAACTAAAAAAAATATTTATAGAAAGACAATACTTTTATTATTTTTATGCTAGTGAGAACCAAAACAATATGGAAATGAATGACGGAAAACTGGATCCTACCACGTGATTTCCCAACCAATAAAAATGTAGCGTTAAACGTTTAACGCTTTCTTGTTGGAAGTCGCATAAGAAGTATAACTTCAAAAAGTATTTTTAAATTTTCGTTTCACACGAATTAAATTAGGTTCCGTTCAATTTTTCGGATTTCGTCATTTAAGATTACTTGCGATATAAAACCTTACACATTTAATAATTCACAATTTTCTTGACCACTATTAAATTAAATTATAAGAAGTAATAAGTGATGACCATTGGTAGAAACTAAATAAAAGATTCCATTTTTTAAATTTTTTATTTTAAGAATAATATTAGTGTGTTTTTTTTTTTGTTCATTGAAAGAAAGGAATTTATTGCACGTTCTTTAATATTAAATTATTTCTAATTGGTTACGTCTAACTAACTCAATGATCAACGCAATTCAATGATCGTCGATGGAATATGTCACTAAATTAGCATTTCTAAATTTATCTGAAACAATGTGTTTATTTTGCTTATAGTAACGCTTCTAAACGTGCTTCTATAAAAGTAAGTAATTTAAAATCAACAGTAATTGAAAAAAAAAATTGTGTATTGATAAGCCAAGTTAATGGAGAAATAATGCTAATTTATTTAGGAGAAAAACAAAAATTGTCATGCATGCTATTATTGATGAAAATGCTGCTTGATTAATTTCGGTAATCGGTATTAATTGAAATAAAAGAAGCTGCGTACTAAAGAGCAAGATTTATGAAGAAGTGGTAAAAATTCGTCTAAGAGAATCGTAAGGAATCGCAATATTGACGCCAAGGATGCTTAATTAATTTTAATAATAAATATTACTTGAAATTTAAAAATAAGCTATGAACTAAAAAGCAAAATTAATAAAAAAAAAATAGTGCGTGGAGTCCCTCCGCGCGGAAGAAGTTAAACTTCGCAACCTGCGACGTTAATTGTAGAAGAATACATAATTCCTTTTG